>NW_026614597.1:672508-694473 GCF_030052815.1 Hevea brasiliensis | reverse complement strand
GTTAATTAAGATTTATGATATCAACTCTTTTTAGTATCTTAATGGTCGATCCTAAGGAAAATGCATAATTAATGAATTATGGATTAGTTGAATTTTTCATTATACTGATCTTTGGGAACATCTATTCTATTGAGATTTTTCTTTTTCTTTATCTTATTATTCAATTTCTTTACCTTATTTCAATACATTTTTTTATCTCATTAATACTTTTCGATGCCCAAGTAACCTATAACATATTGACTAGACTGAATAAGCGGGTAACTAGCATTGGAAACACTTGTGCCTCGGGCCGTCATACCATGGGGCATATAATGTCAACCAGGTATGCAACAGAATGGCTAAAAAGCCATGATAGCAATCAGGCATAAAGCCATATACATAATCATGTAACAGAATGGCTAGAAGCCATAATAATAAAATGGCATGAAAGCCATGATAACAGAATGACATAAAGCCATAAGCAGTACTATAAATCAGAACCCTACTGGAATGCCAATTTATCTAACCCATACACACATGTTTAGGCATGCATGGGCAATTAGTATTCTTAAACATTCGTAACTCATAAAATTTTACCATATGTTGTGTTCATACTTCATAGCATTTTTGTTTCAATCATGTTGGGAACATGAGTCTCAAATACATATTTATATCACATTCATGTTCATTGGACTATTGGTATTAATTACCAATCATATTTCAATTCATTTTTGGAGTACATCACAATTTCCAGAATTTCAATCTTGACTTTACTCTTATCTTAGGCTAAGTTACAGTAGTAATTTGACCACACTTTCTTCATGAAAGTTATTTCTTATTGTCTTAGCTTTAATTTTCTTTTGAATTAGTCAATTTGGAGTTATGTAGCTCTAGTTATAGTCAATTTACTAAGTACTGGTCTAGTGACTAATACTATTACAGAACAAGACAGATTCTAGAACTCAACTTTGTCAAGCTATTTGGACAAGTTATAGGCATAATTTGGCTTAATGTTCTTCATATGAGTTGTTCCCCTGTGTCTTATGGTTGCACAGGTTCAAGAATCACTAAGTTTCAAGTTATGTATAGTGAGTTGTGACAATTTAACTAACCTAGATTCATGAACCCTGTACCTCCAGGATTTCAGGTTTAGGTCAGTCTTTTCAATTCACATTTAAGGTTCTTACACTCAAATTTTTAGCAAGGTTTCTAAACCAATTTTGTAGCTCTATTTCTTAAGTTTTTAGATCAATTTGGCTCATCCCAATTGGAGTTTTCTAGTGAGAGTTATGATTCATTTACTATCCGAGTGTCAAATAGCCAATTACTCCAAATGCAGGAATTCCATGATTGGAGTTCTTGATTTGTCCTAACAATTTCCCTCAGTCCCTTTAGGATCTGGGTTCTGGCCAAAACATCAAAGTTGTAGTGTTAGGTCTTGTGAGGATTTTGGTTTTTGAATCACTATATTTGCAGTTTTGTGGGTTGAGTTATGGTAATTTTGCCACAACTGGTCAGGTACCCTAAAGTTCAGGATTTCCAGGTCAAGTTTGGTCCAGGCAGATTTTATGGACTAATTTTGCCTAACAATTTGGTTGAGTTAGGATCAAAACTAGGTCTCCTGGTGACCATGAAAAATGTTCTCCTATGTCTCAGGTTTCTATGGGTTCAAGAATCAGATCATTTGGAGTTTCCTAGAGTAAGTTATGCCTAAATTACTAAATACTATTCATATGGTCATTCTGTCCAGGTCCAGGTCCAGAATGCCACATCCAGATTCAAGCCAATTTTAGGGCAAGCTATGGTCAATTTCTAGGTAAGCTTCCCCCATGAAATTTCTAGTATTATGTCTTAAGTTTAATTTTCAATTGGTCTCACACCAATTGGAGCTATGTAGCTCTATTTATGGCCACATAAACACACTAGACTCAAGGTATAGAATCCCTGCACAGAAAACACACTCCCAATTCCAAAATTTAATTTCACAACCAACTTCAATACTCAACCAATTCTCATCAAATGGTCAATAATTGACCTCAACCATATCAATTTAACATTCCAGCACCAAACCCCCAAATTTTCCCTTAAAACCCTAGCTTTCAAATTCACAATTCATTTAACACATGCAATTTATCTTACCAATCATGCCAATCATCATACCTAAGCTAGATTTCAAGTTTACATTCACTTAAACACATTAATTCATACTTCTACCATGGCTGGCCGAAATTGTGCTCTCCCATTCATGCATGATTTTTCCCATTTTTCATGCAATTCTCTCATCAACTATCTTAAATTCAAGTATAGAAGGAGAAAACAAGTAAGATTTAGCACTAACCTTACTTGAGAGATTTCCAAGCTTCCCAAAACTTCAATTTCTTCTCTTCCTTTTGCTTCTAAACTCTCTACCAAGGTGGATTACTAAGATTTAATGTTGGGAGCTAGGGTTTTTTTGGTAAGAATAGAAGGAAAATTGAGCTTGGAGAATTGAAAATGGTGAAAGAAGTTTGGGAAGGGTGGCCGGCCAACTTGAGCTTGAAGAAGGAGATGAAGTCTTCTAATGATAAGAATAAATTAATTTAGTTTGTCTTATATATATGTGTGTGCCTTGTTTGAATTAGATTTTAATTAGGTCACCAAGTAGTCATGCTTATGTCATAATTAAATCATTTCTTTTCTTTTCTTCTTTCCATTACATTTCTTTATTTGTATTTTCATCAAAATTCCTTCATAATTTATTATATAAATTTCACTTAATTTAATTGATAATTTGGTCAAAATTTAAATCTGAAGGTGAAATTACCAAAATGCCCTTCATTTTTCCTTAAATATTTTTTTCTAACTCCTGGTGTTGTGACTTCCCATGGGTACCTTCGTTTCGTGAAAATTTGACAGTTGCTCAGGTTTGCAAATTCGAGCCGGACAGATAAGCTGCCGGAAATATTTAAGAACTGGGTCGAGGTTATAGGCTATTCCACTATTTCTAGATGCCCTAGACGCGTCCCAGGCGTCAAAATTGGAGTAGGTAAACCCGAAACCTAAATTTTCTTAATTAGCGAGTACCTAAATTAGTTTAAAAATCCATAAAATATTCGTGGCAGGTTAGAAAATTATAATACCTTTATATTAGCTTAGTAATATTGCTAAGGACCATGGGGAAAAATTTTAGAATTTTTAAAACTCGTTTATGTGGTTTTTGCTAAAAAGTTAGTTCTAGGGACTAAAATGTAACTTTCCCTTATTGTGAGTCTTGATTGTATTGGAGGGCCCAAGAGGGGGCCATATGTTATTGATGTGTTGTGATTGTGGGAAATTGAGAATTAAAAGTGTTATTTGAACCTTTTTGCAAGTTGGGTAGGTTCTAGATATAGGGAAACTCTGTTGTATTTTTGACAAAACCTTAGGGTTGTCTTTTAATTCTCTACAGTTTTGTTTCAAGTTGCTTATTGATAAGTTTTGGTATATTGTTTAGGTGAGCCAGGACAACATTCTTCTTCTGCCTAGCTACTGCAGAGACCTTTTAAAGTGTTGTGAGTATATATTGATTTTATTTGCAATTTCACTATTATTACATATTCAATGCATGCTCATGCATCACATATAAATACATGTACATAGTTAAATATTGGACATGCTTTGTGTTGCATTTTCTTGTTTGATATATGCTTGAGGATGTCGCCTTAGAGTAATTTAGAGCTGTATGTGTGAGTCAACGTACGTGTGGTGTGGTGTGATGGATATGGGTAGGACGGGTAAATCGGCTTGAGCTGGTCTCGCTTGAGGCCTAGTCCTTTTTGAGAAAGTCAGGGTCAGTACGGCTTTGAGTTGATCTCGCTAACCTCCGCATTTGAATTATTAAGCGAAAGTTCGGCTCGAGTTGATCTTGCTAGCAAGCCTTGGATTAAAAGAGTTGTATAGGGGATCAGCTCTTATACGTATTTTAATTGATGTGATATATGGGTGTGTGAGTGCTTCAAATTATTCTTTATGCGAGTATTGTTTGAATTTGTTGAAATTTGCTTATCGATGTTGTATTTCATCTTTAGGGATGCATTAGAATTAGATAGTTATAAAAATTATTTTTAAAATTAATATCTTACTCTATGAGTCAAACGCTCACTCCTGTTCACTATTTTTTCTAGGTTACAGGAGAGCTTTTTCCTTGTGTTTAACCTACTTTCATTCTTCACAGGTCTATTTGTTATTATTTTTATGTTTTATACTTTCAAGTATAAATTCTAGATCTCCGCATGTGTAGAAACATATCATTTAGTTTGAGACTATAATATTTATTAATTTGGAATTGTAATTTATAAACTTTATCTATGTTTAATTGTTTGGTTAGATATCTATGATTGATGAGAGAACTAAACTTTCATTGATTTTATTTTGGATTGTGGATGATTGATGGGTAAGCTGAGCTCTCCAAATGTATTTTGTTGAGATTATAGGTCGGGTGAGTTAATAGCACCCCGTTGGATAGTCTATTTTATGGTCGGACTCTGTTCGGTTGATTTCTTGAAATTGGGTTCAATATAGGTTTATTGACGGGTTAGAGTTTAGTTGGACTTGCTATCGACTTCGGAGGCTTTATACTGACCTAAGTCATAATACCGATTCAGCCCATAATTTGAGTCATGACATTTTAATTTATTACATTATTTTTTAATTTTTTAATTACCTTTAAATTTTTATTATTTTTAATTTACATAGCTTATTAATAAATAATACATAACTTATGAAGCAACGGATTCAGCACATAAAAATATAGCATTTTGTATTTTATCTCGTTCATCCTATTATTAAGGATCTTGCTAATCTTTTTATTTTATATTTATAATTTTTATTTTTTTTAAAATTAATTTTTATGCATTATTATAATTGACAATTTTAAGTCGGCACTGTTTCTTCTTGATATGAAACTTGTAGAAAAGTAGAGTGATCTGATGGATGGAAAAAATGAAGAGGCGAGATTAACGGCTATCCACCTAATTTAACTTGTGTTTTTTAGGTTGGAGTGCCTGTCAGTCATTGCCTAATATTTACTGCTTCTGCAGGAATGAATATGCTACCGTACGTAGGCGCACCTAACCCTATCCTAGTCCCACGCCAAAATAAGAAAAATTTAGCTTTGAAAATGAAAGGAAACAAACTTAATTAATCAAAATAATAATATTTATATATTTTATAAAAAAAAGTTTAATTTTCTTTTTTTAACTTTTAATGGTGTGTAAATGAATTGAACACTGGGTTTACCTTTATAAAATAATATAAGTGAAAGATACAAGTATCTTAATATTTTTTAAATGATTTAATTAATTTAATTAAAAATTAAATTTCAGAGTTCATAATATTAAATATGATTTTAATATTAATAAATTAAAATTTATTAATTTTTATGTATACTTTTTTAAATAAAAGTAAGCGCATGAGTAACAGTAGAGATAACATCGCGTTGAATCAATACTTCAATATTATATAAGGAAAATTCTTATATATATATATATATATAAGTCTTTCATTAGAATCATCATGCGGCGCCTTTCAATTTTAATTGTTGCCCTGTTTATTTATAAGGTTGCATTGGGTGATTATGTGAAGGATATAAAAATATTAGCGGAATATAATAACAACCATAATTAGTATTCGCATTATACCCGTAGTTTATCTATAGAGATATCCATTTATTTTTATTCAGTATTTACAAAGTGTTAGTGAGAGAGAGCATATAATCATGTCATGGATAAAATTAAAATGTAACTGATCAATTAAATAATATTTATCAAATAAAGTAAATAATGATCTTAATTGTTTCTATTTTAAAGTTGACTAAATATTAATTATATTTAACATTAAATTATAACATACATAAAAATTATGTATTTATAGATTATATTTATTACTAAAATATATTACATTATGATACTTTTTCTTACAAAATAATTTCAGTCATTAATTACAATAATCTTATAAGAGAAATATATATAGTTAGAGTTCACTCAAATACACAACATACACCTTCCATGTGGTCAAAGCCATTTTTTATTAAAAATTTGAGAACTACCTTTCAAGTCTTCATATTACAATGGGGTTAGTATTTTTTTTTTCATTTCCTTTTTATTTGCTTCATGCATTAAATTATTTCTCTATTTTAGTTAAAAAACTATATTTTTTTTGCAGCTGTAAAATCTGAAAGATAAAAAAAAAATGATAATATTGAAAACTTGACTGCAATTAAAAACGATTGAAGAATAAAAATTATGAAATATCTTTCATAAACAATGGAAATTTCACAAATATAGCTTTGCTTGATTGTAGACCCCTAATTTTTGATCCCTATAGAACATATACATCTGAGACAGTGAGGAGTCCAATGATGAAAGCTTCAAATGACTTCAAAGACATTGAAGATACTAAGAGATGTTTATGAGATGATCTACACATTAAAAATAAAAAAATTAATTAGGTTTATCAAAGAAAAATAAAAATAATAAAACATAAAAAATAAGTTAGAGAGAGCAGTATGGCCTATAAGCAAAGTCATGGACCTTCTGTGTTTTAGTTGGACCCAACTGAGTGCTGCACTGAACCATAGCAAGCCCAGGGAGTGCCAACTGGAATAAGGCCCATTAAGTCCTTGCTTTAAGACTATATTCGGCCAACATAAAGAAAATGGAGTGAATCTGGTCTTCTTTCCATTCTTTGGGAGGAAAATCAGGCTGAAAATGAAGAAAATAAGAGAATGTTTACAAAAAAAATTAAAAAGTATAGAATAGGTAGCCAATATCTCCTTGATGGCCAAAAATCATAGCCCAAATAGGAATATATCTACTCTTTTCTTTAGCTAAATAGGAAGATAATATGCTCTTTTTAACTAAATAGAAGAAGGATACAAAAGTCAAAGATCTTCCTTTTTAAGCCTAGGTCAAATCTTCCTACATAGTAAAGTGCCTATAAATATATCTCTCATAGTATCTAGTTAATTTCCATCAGCCACTAAAAAAACCTAGACACCACTCTCTGTCTTTCTCTCTCTCTCTCTCTCTCTCTCTCTCTCTCTCTCTCTGACATACGCCAAGCCTACTCTCTCATTCTACCTTTCTCTTCTTTTGTTTGTTTTAAGCTCTATAGGTGAGAATAGGATAGAAAAACATAATATAAATATGTAGAACTTCTCTTTTTCATCTCTTTCATATACTTTTAGCTTTCTTTTAGTCATACATGTCATAGAACATATTCTGAGGGGACCTTGCAAACTCTATATATGATTTTAGGCACATTTTGCTACTACCTAACTTATAAGTCATAGTTAGGCAAGTTTTTTGAGTCCAACAATATTTTTCCCAGATTCCTTACTAAAAACCTTGCAATTTTCATATATAATTTATCTTGATATGATTTATGAAATTTCAGTTATGATTTTTTTAAAGTTTTACATCTAATTTTATAAAATTTTACATGACACTAAACTTTAAAAGGCCATAAATCGATGATGACCTCACTATTTTGGGTGATTCTTGAGCCTAAATTGGAGTCTAAAATATTCTTTGCAAGTTTCATATTTTAAAATTTCCCTAATTCTATTAGAACTCATTTTTTAAAATTACATTAAAATCTAAGTGCATGTAAATAACAGTGTCTTACAAATTTGATTGTTTTTTCTATTCTGTTTTTAATTTGTTTCTTTTTTCTAAGTTATTCAGCAATGTCTTAAGATCATCCTCATAAAATTTCATTAATTTTCATGCATATTTAATATTATTTTATGCATTTTCATTTGTTGCTTTTTCTGAACAAAAATGGCAAAATTCTGATTTTAATCTTGTCATTGTAATTTCTCTTGATGTTTGATCTTTGCTAACCTATTTTACTTGTTTATTTTCTATTTTTGGAGACTTTGAAAACATGATTTTGGACCAAAAAAATGAGATAGCTAGGTTGTGCACAACCCTAGCCGAATTGCATAATGAGCCAATTGAGTAAGTTTTCTTCTTTTTATTATTTTCCTTATTTGCTTGCTTGTTTCCTTATTTAAATTTCCAAATATGGTATGTAGCTAATATGGCAAGTAGTAAACTTGTTAAGTTTTGTAAATATGATAAGTGGACAAATAAGGCAGGTACCCAAATAAGGAAGGGGATATCTTAAATATGGCAAATGAACCCAATCTAACAAGGAAACCCTAAGGAGCACTGGAAGGTGGGCCAAACCTTAAATGGGACATCAAGACCATTGCATGGGAAAATAGGCCATGGCCATGTAATAGAATAGGGCTTTAGTTTAAAGTTTTGGGTTTGTAATTCTTTTCTCCTCCCCCTTTCTTTGGATGTTTATCTTATTGCACTATCACTTAAGCATGTAGAATAACTTAATAATCAACTTAGGGAAATTAGGGAAAATTAAAACACGCTTTGCATGATAGAAATGTGGGATGCATGCTTAGGGGTTATTCTTATTCTTAATTATATTCAATATGTGCAAACCAACCCAAAGGCATGAAATAAATCAGGAACATGTTAATAGGGCAACAAGATAAATATGATAATTTTCTCTAACATAAAAATAAGGCAGGATTTAGGGCTACTCATGTACATGTGAAATGGATGATGTTTGTTTAAATGAACAATATGTGCATGTTTAATTTAGATTTGCATTGTATGATCAGGAACTTTAATAAAGAAATATTAAGACATGCTATAAGAAACACAAGAAGGAGGCTGACTCTTATTTTAAGATAAGTCTAGGCAGAAAGAGTGCCTAACATCTTACCTAAAGAATGGTAGTGGACCTCTGTGAGAGGTAGAGTTATTGCCCATGTCCCTTTTGAAGTTTTTGTCACGGTTATCATTCAGGTAACGACTCCAGTCAATCCTCTGCCTTTCGAGGTGTTTATATTAAACATTCATGGTAGTAATTATGGGAAGATGGAGCTAAAACAACAGTTGAAAATAAGGCCACCGCCCACGTTGATATAAAAAAAAGTTCATAATACTTTTTAATAATTAATTAATTAATTAATCAATGTTTAGTATCTATTCTATTAATCATTTTATCTGTGACACCCCTTACCCGTCTACAGCGTAGTCGAGCAAGGCATGTCACACTCGGTGCCGGAGCACCATATCTTATCTTACTTTATTCCTTTAATAATTTGTTCTTGTTATATTTTAATATCAATTATTTTTCTAAGGAGAAACCAGCGGAGTTTCCCCTATTTTATTTCTAGTTGGCGTATTTCACTATTTACCTGTTTAAAAATCTCAATAATATTTTCCATACAATAATTCATCCATACTCATATCATCATTTCAAAAATCATTATGTAATTCAAATCCATACTCATTTGTACAAATTCATTCATGCTTATTACATATATCAAAGTTCTCAATTTCATTAGTTTACATAATTTGCAAACTAATTGCATAAATTCATAATTTACATCAGGTGCATATTACATACAATTTTCTAATTTTCATTACAACATAATAAATAATTATAATGCATAAATTACATAATATGACTAATGTGAGCCCTATCTACATGCATTGCTGAGAAGGTGACAACCTTGAACACTCTACAGATCAGAACTCCAAAATCTCAGTCTAATATCCACTGGGCTTTATCTTCAGTACCTGCGCGAGGAAACAATCCATCGCGCTAAGCATTGCTGCTTAGTGGTGCAATAATATAACAAGAAAATAATATATACAAATAAAGAAAGAAATGGATTATACTTTGGATACTCTGGAATTTAATCTAATTTAATATAATACTTCTAGTGTAACACCCTTATTGTAGCAATTCCGTACATTCTACTGTTTCGGTGACCAGTGTCAGTCCGGACAGCTAGAATGTAACACCCCTAAGTTCGATAGTGCGTTCTGCTGCTCCGGTGACCAGTGTTGTCCGGACAGCTAGGATGCCTAGAACCACACTTCGTTATGAGTGAGAAGACATAAAATAATGAAATACAAGAAAATAAAATACAAGAAAAACAAAGGAAAAATAATAGCAAAGAAATGTAACCAAGTTAAGCGAGCCGAGAACCCTAGCGATGGTGACAAGACTGAAGTCACGGCGTGGACCGTTGACTAGCCCGGATCATGGAACCATGGAAAACATTTTTAGGACTTAAATAGACCCTTATTGAAGAATAAATATCATTAGGAAGATCAAAGAAAAAATAAATAATTAGTACAAAGAAAAATGAGAAATCGAAAAACAGGCAAAACCCGGTGTTACCGAAAAATTGGGAATGCAACCCGAACAGGGGCATTATGGTCATTTGACACACCGAATTGTCTTTTGACCTAAATGTCCATTAAAAATAAATAATATTACACTTAGAAAATGAAATGAAAAATTAATTTGGTGGTACCTAAAGTAAATAGTAAGAATTAAGGGTTTAATGTGGAATAAGTGAGAATTAAGCTTATTATATGATTTAAATTTGTGAGTGGACCACTAGGGATTTAATTAAACACTAAATGGCAGCTGTAATTCCATTATCCAAGCTGAATACTTCATCTTCTTCATTTCACTAAACCTAGCCGAATTGAAGAACCAAGAAAACCTCCATTGCCATTTTCATTCAAGCTTCATCTAACCCCTAACTTCACTTCTAAACACTTAGGTTCCTTCATTAAAGATTGTCTACACATCATAAGGAAGAGCTTGATACCAAAATCAAGAAGTTTAATCAAGGTTTGGCAAGTTTCAACCATAAGGTAAGTTTGTATTTTGGAAGATTGCTTTGTTAAACTTTGTGTTCATGTTATGGGTGTTGGTTTTGTGAAGAAAATTTTCAAGTTTGAAGAGTTATTGAGATGTCCATTTTGGACAGCCATGGAGTTATGTATTTTATGAAATATTTGTGCATATATTTGATGAGAAATTATGTTGGTTATGGTGATTTAATGTCCTAGTAAATTATTCCATATGTATATGGTGAATTTTGCACTTGGGATGGAAATTGATGAATTGTATGATACTTTGGTATTGAGGAACATTTTCGGCAGCCTTGGAACTCTTGGATAAATGTATGTGTTCATGAAGGTATTGGCAGAATATTGACATTGAGGATTGATGGATATGTATATAGAATGATTGTGTAAAGTGTATGTAAGAATTTGTAATGTTAGGTGTATATGTGATTGTACTTAGACTTTGTAAATGTGAGTTTTAATTGGTGTATTAAGGATGTTTGTAATCTGCCCAAAGTAATGTTAATGTAAAGTGGAATATGGTTTTGGTAATGAACCAAAACAGAATTGGTAAGGGAAGTGAACATATAGTAAGGTAAGGGTGTAATTGATGTATGTTTAAGCAATGTGATTAAGGCAGTATGCATTTTAGCCTATAACTTTAAATGTGTAACCTCAATTGGTATGAGACCAATTGGAGGTGAAACTAGGCACAAAATGTGCCAACTTTCATTGAGAAAGCATACCAAAATTCTGCTTGCAAGGTGGCATGAAAAATGACAAATTCGGATTAAGTGCAATTGAAACCTAAAAACTGACCAATTGGGCAGCAGTTAGTGTTTAGGCCATAACTCACTCAAAACATGTCCAATTGACCTGAAATTTAACCATGAATAGTTAAGATCCATACCTACAAGTCTTATGAAGACACCAAAGCCCAGAAATGACCAGAAGCAAGTCAAAAAGCTTGCACAAGTTCGGATCCAAAAACTGGCCGAACCAAAGTTGACCAAATTGACCTAAAATTGACCTAATTTGATGCCATTTGACCAACAATAGTATAATGACCATAACTTGGGCTACTTAACTCGGATTGACCTAAAATTTTGCCCTGCGTTCCATAAGACATAGATCTACAAGTTTGTAGTTTTAACCGAAACCCGAAAACCGAGGGAACTAGGTCGTCCGGCTAGGTCAAACTAGTATCCCAGAATCCAGCAAGTTGCATTAAAATGCACTAAACAAGGAAATGAGTTTGGTAAAACGTACCAACCCTAAAACCCTATCGAATATGACATATTAATGACACTAAAACCTAATTTACCTAAAACGCATCGAGGGTCGGTATATTAGGTGATTGAGCAAATAATAGCCTTCAGTGAATTACTTATCGAACATTATCGTTAGAGACAGTTTAATTTAGTACTGAAACACTTCAAATTGTGTTTCTCAGTTACCAAAGACTCAGGAAAAAGGGAAGGAAATACTGAGTCCAGACCCGGAGACAGTTATCAGAGGTTTGTGCACAACAACTATTTCTTTTGAATTATTTTCAATTGAAATAAATGATGACTATTTGCATATTATTGTTTTAAGTTGTGAAATTATGAAAAATGGTTTGAAAGATATTTTATGGATACTTATTGATTGAAAAGCACCGTAATTGGTTTGAAACCACAGCTATCATGTACATTGATTGTATTCCTCGCTAGCTTGTCTAGTGGGATGAATTGAATTCCCTCTCTGGCTGAAGTGTTGAGGTGTGTGCCTGTTGAGGACGAATAGAATGAGTACTCATATTTTTGCTAGCTAGCTATGTTATTCCTCATTAGTCATTGACTGTTGGGATGAATTGAATACCTCATTAGCCATCGGCTTTTGGGATGAATTGAACTTGGGAACATGATTAAAGCTGTGTGTGATTTATTGATATGTATTGTGAGATTGTGAAATGAATTTAAACTCTTATTGACATATACTGTCTTTTGAATTCAACCATGATCTGACTTATTGAAATTTATTGTGATACTGAGAAATGGAGTTTAAATTCTGGTTGACAATTATTGTCTTGAAATTAACTATGGTTTTAAGTATCCACTATTTATATGATTTATGAATTGTGATTTAAATTGTATTTGGTTAATGTTGTGCACCGCTAAGACATTGTCTCAGCGATAGCTTTTTATTCTTTATCGCAGTAGATAGATGACAGAGCGTGACTAGGTCGCTAGTACCTCCAGCGAGAGACTATCGGGTATAATGAGTATACCAATATTTTGTATTTTGTAATGTAATGTATGTTCACTGTATGTACATATTGTTGTTGGTTTTGAGCAGTTGTAAATAAAAATTGTACATTGAAGTTGTAAAATAATTATGAGTTATTTTGGCTTGTAAAAATTGTATTATATTTCCTTTATCTCAGTCTTTGAAAAATTACTCTGAATTTGAGTTGAGAAAATATTGGAGTTGAGATTTGGAAATATATTGAAGTGCTTTTTACAGGTTTTCTGAAGAACTGTTTTAGCCAAAATACAGATGGCACTCTGCCAAAATTTTTACAGAAATTCCAAATAAGTCAAATGTGTTAGTTCTATCACTTAAGTCAAAAAGGTTTTTAACACCTGTAAATAGTGCTTTCCACTGTAAAAGAAGTAAGAAAAGTTTTTAAAATCCCTTGTAGTGTATTTAATGGATTATCAGTAGACGGAGTTGGTAATTCATTTGGTATATTACGGGATCATGTTATGCCTTACAGAGGGGTAGGGTGTGACATAGAATGTATGGAAAAATATTTAGACTAAAGTGAGAAATCAGAAATAACTCAAATAATAATAAGAAAAATTTTAGAAATAAAATGCAACAAAATTTTAGAAATAAAATATAACCAAGTTAAATGAACTGGTGCCCTAGCGATGGGTAACCCAGTGGGAAGTTGCTGTTTTCATAACTAGGAGCCCTAAACCCGAGAAAAAATTCATGAAATAATTTTTGGGACTCCAGGGAAGATTCATTGAGATTTCGATGGCATTAGAATGTCAAGAAAATGTTTAGAAAAATTTTTCAATCGGTATAGACAATTTTGGCTCAATAAGCCAAACGGGCATTTTGGTCATTTCATCTTCAGAGATGATTTTTAGCCAACTTTTCCAGTTAACTAAATAATTATTATGACATAAAATATGAATAAATATTGCTAAAAATTTAATTGAAAATAAGTAGAAAAGAAAAGGAAAGAAAATGAAGGAAATTTGGAATTATGACATCACATGATGTCATTAAAATGCCCCCACCCAATCATATTGTGATACCTATCTATAAACTTAATTAAAAGCATAAAATGGGCAGAAAAATTGAAGAAAACAATAAGCTCTTTCCTCTTTCCCAACTAGCCAAAACCCATCTCTCCTTCCACCTCCATGGATGCTCATCCTTCTCAATAGATTTTCCTTGTAAATACACCATAAAATCCCTACCTTCCTTCATAAAAACTTAATATTACATCTTGAGCAAGTGTTTGGTTGCCAAGAAAAGCCAAGAAAGTGAAGGAAATTGGAGTGAAAAAATTCTGCTCACAAGATTAGTGACCAATCTCTCTTCCTTTCTCTCAATATATGTGTAAGGACTTAACTTAGATTAGGAATTGCAAAAAATTGAAAAGAAAATCATAAGTTATGTACCCCTCTAATTTCGAAAGCCTTATGGTACCTTAGGGTATCAAGGATAAAATTGAATTGTAGTTGTAAATAGAAACAATTGAACATGAATTTGATGGATTAATGCATTGATTGTGTGTGTATGAAGAATTGTAGTTGTTGGAGTTAGGGTTTGGGGTACAAAATTTGGATTTTGCTCATGCATTGGTGAATGGAAGTTTTAATGGTCAATTAGTGACTATTTGGCTGAGTATAATAAGGAATTGAAGTGAATTGTAGCTTGGGATTTGAGGTTGCGTGTGCTACCTTGAGTGACCTACAGGACTAGGTGTGAGTCCAGCAAGTTTGGGTAGCTATAACTTGAGTTGTGTAGGTTCAATTGGTGCAAGGCTAATTGGACATGAAATTAGACACATAATGACACAACTTTGATGAAGGAAACCTGTCCAGAAAACAAACTTAGGATACCCTAAAAATTAACCAAATTCTGCCTGGGCAAAATGACCAAATGAACAATATTCATTCATTTGGTCATAACTAAGTGTAGAAAGGTCCAATTGACTTGAAATTTATATCAATGGAAAGCTTAGGAAAATTAGAACAACTTTCATGTAGAACATAAACTCAATTTCTAGACTTAACTAAATGAAATTGCTAGCCAAAATTGAACTACCAAATCTGGCAGAATCAAAATTGCCCAGAAATTCTGGGTAAAGGCAATCCAACCAGTTATGGTAAAATAGCCATAACTTAAGCTAGAAAACCCCAAATGGGGTGATTCAAAAAGTGAAATGTAACTAGACACAATAAAGAACAACTTTGATCAAGAACACTTGGCCAAATTCTCACTGTAGAATGACCTAATGGAACAGTAAACTCTAGCACCCAAAACTAAAATTTCTGATTTATTCTCCATTGGTTAGAAGCAATGATTGGTAACTAATGCCAACACTTTTGGGAACCAAAATGTGGTAAATCTATGTGATTAAAACTCATGTAACTATTATATATGAGAAAGTCAATATTTTAACTTAACGACCAAATGAATAGTAACCTTACATGTTAAGTACAAATATTCAAGAAATAACTTTGTAATATGCCCTAGTTGGCCCAGTATGATTGGTTTGGATAGGTTGGCATGCCAATAGGATTCTGATAGCAGTACTGCATATAGCTTCATGCCATTCTGTGATATGATAGCCTATGGCTATACTGATTATGATGTTATACTTGGCTTTATGCCTTATTACTTTTATGGCTTATTAGCCATTCTGTCTGCACACCGGGAGACACATTGTGACCGACGGTGTGACAGCTCGAGGTACCTGGTACCCAGTGCTAGTTTACCCGTTTATTCAGTCCGGTTAATTTGTATAGGTTACTTGGGCATGAAATAGTATAAATGTAATTGGATTGATTATTAAAGGAAGCAAGGAAATTAAATATCAAGATAAAGAACAAGAATGATTACAATAAAAAGAGGCTCAAAATCATCAAGAAAACGATTAATAAAATGCTAGAAAGAGTTAATATCATAAGATGTAATTAGCCTTCGACTAAACAATAAGTTAGTAATTATTTATTTCTTATAAGCACAATAACTAGAAAATTTTTACTTTTATTTGCATATTATATTTTCTTTTATTATTGGCACCACTAAGCTTTATGTTTAGCACGTCACTTTTGCAATGCGTAGGTACTGAGGATTTGGCCAGAGAGCTCAGCAGACCACAAACTGGGTGAGACTTGTATACAAATCTACATAGTATCCGTGTTATCTCACAGACTAAAGTGCATAGGTAGGACACTAGGTCCAATTTTGGTATTTTGTACTATTTTGTATTTTGTAATTAAACTTTTATTTTCTCATGTATAGTTGAAACTCATGTAATATATTTTGGTATTAATGCAAATATTTGTAATTTGTGTTTATAAATGAAAATTTAGTATTTATTTATGATTTGTACATGATTATCATGTGAAATGAATGAATGATAAATAGAAGAAATTTTGAGAAATGGTTGAGAAATATTGAGATTATGTTGATATAATGGAGTTTGAGAATGATTGAAAATGTATTGGAAGTATTTTTCACATGTTTCGAAGAACTATTGTATCCATTTTTAGCCGGTACTCTGCTGGATTTTCTATAAAATTTTTGAAACCTCAAATGAATTTATAATTTCAATAAATAACTTAAATAAGTTAAATTTCACAAATTATACTTCATAACCATGAAGAAATAAATTAAGGAAGGATAAAAATAATTGAGATAAAATATGGTATTCTGGTATACTGTGTGTCATATCTTGCTCAGCTACACTGTAGACGGGTAAGGGGTGTCACATCTAGTATCAACTATCTTTCGTTCTAATTTATTTTAGGTTGTCTTACTCATTTATTTAATTTCTAATACTTTTAATTACTAATATTCTTAATTTATTTCAATAAATTTCACTGCCCAAGTAACCTATGACAGGCTGACTAAACTGGATAAGCGGGTCATTGGCACTGGACACCGCAGTGTCTCGAGCCATCATACCATGGGACGTGTAAGCTCAATACGTCAATCACGTATGCAGTCAGTATGGCTAAAAAGCCATAATAACAAATCAGTATGGCTCAAAGCCATGATAACAGATAATCGGGCATACAAGCCATGAATGCGGGCATAAAAGCATAAATACAGGCATAAAGCCTTAAGCAGTACTGCTAAAATAATACCCTATTGGCATGCCAATCTATCCAATCTGACACACGTGTCTAGGTTGTAACACCCTCACTGTATCCCTTCCGTACATTCTACTGTTTCGGTGACCGGTGTCGGTCTGGACAGCTAGAACGTCTAGAAAAATATTTAAACTAAAGTAAAGAACCATAATTAATTCAAATATTAATAAGAAAAATTTAGAAAAAATTTTAGAAATAAAATACAACCAAGTTAGATGAGCCGGTGCCCTAGCGATGGGTAACCTAGTGGGAAGTTGCGGTTCTCGCAACTAGGACCCTAAACCCAGGAGAAAATTCATAAAATAATTTTTGGAACTCCAGAGAAGAGTCATTGAGGTTTCTATGGCATTAGAATGCCAAGAAAATGATTAGAAAAATTTTTCAATCGGTACAGATGATTTTGGCTAAATAAGCCAAACGGAGGGCATTTTGGTCATTTCGCCTTCAGAGGTGATTTTTGGCTAACTTGTCTAGTTAAGTAAATAATTATTATGATCTAAAATATGAAAAATATTGTTAAAAATTGAATTGAAAATGAGTAGCAAAGAAAAGAAAAGAAAATGAATTAAAATTGTAATTTTGACCTCATGCTTATGTCACTAAGCACTCTCACCCAATCACATTGTGACACATGTCCATAAACCACTTAAAATGAGTAAAATAGACAGAAAAATTGAAGAAACAATTTGCTTCTTCTTCCTTCTTCTAGCCGTAACTCACTTCCCACACCCTTCCACCATTAAAAACTTCACCCAAGCTTCCAAATCTCTACCAAACCACCTCAAAACCTTATCCTTCCTTCACTAAAAATTTCCCTTACCACTAGAGCAAGACTTGGGCAGCAATTAGAAGAAGAGAAAGTGGAAGAAAGTGAGGTGTAAACAAGCTTAGAAAATCACCAAAGAGTTTAGTGCCATATTCTTTGCTTTTACATCTTTCTAAACATGAATTTAAGCTAAGTTGAGAATTTGATAAAACTTGAATTAATGAGGCATGATTATGTTCCATGAAATTTTGGTAGCCTTGACACGAGTTAGGGTTAGGAGAATTCTTTGATTTAAAGTGACATAGTAGTTGCCCCTAGTATAAATTATATGATTAGTATAGCAAATTAGGGGTAAGATGCATGAATTAGAGGCTTGGTCAATTAGGGTTAGGGTTTTAAAATTTAATTTTAGTGGTGGATGAAAATGGACATGAACTAAAGTTGTAATGGTCAATTAGTGACCATTTGGCTATGTTTGATTAGGAAATGAAGTGATTTGTGCCATGGGAATTGAAGTTAGGTATGCTGCCCTTAAGTGCCCTGTAGGTCTGGATCTGAGTCCAGCATGTTTGGGCAGCTATAAATGGAGTTGTAGAGGTTCAATTGATGCAAGGCCAATTGGAAATAAAACCAAACAAATAATGGCACAACTTTGGTATAGAAATCTTTCCCAGAAAACCAAACCAAATTGGCCTAAAAATTGCCCTAATCCGGGTGACCTGCATTCTGCCTGGGCAAAATGACTAAATGAACAGTGTTTATTCATTTAGTCATAACTCAGTGTAGAAATGTCCAATTGACCTGAAATTTTACCAGCAGAAATCTAAGACATAGACCTACAACTTTCATTAGGAATACAAATCCAAATTCTGACCATAACCTAGTCAAATTGCCAACCAAACTCAGGTTACCAAATCTGGCAAAACCAGTTTTGCCCAGAATTTTGGATTCTGTCCAATTCGGCCAGTTATGGTTTTTAGGCCATAACTTGAGCTACAAAACTCCAAATGGAGTGATTTAAAAAAAAGGAAATGTAACTAGACAAAATAAGGAACAACTTTCATAAAGACAATTTTGCCAAATTCCTACTGTAAAAATGACCAATGGAACAGTAAACACAAGGCTTAAAATCTGAAAATTTTGAACAACTAGCACTAAGCTTAGAAATGGTATTGGCAACCAATACCAACAATTTTAGAATGCAAAATGTGGTATGTTGGGAGTATTAGAACCAATGTACCTATGGTCTATGCAAAAGTCAACATTTTAGTTGACTAATGAAATAAATAGTAACACCTAAACTTAAATTTCAAGAATTGTAAAGTTTAAAAGTGTAACATGCCCTAGTACACCTAGCAAGATTGGTTTGGACAGGTTGGCATGCCAATAGGGTTCAGTTAGCAGTATTGCACATGGCATTATGCCATTCTGTGATTTCATGGCTTTTAGCCATTTTGACATTGTGTTGAGATGTGGCCTTGTGCCTAATGTTATTACAGCTTATTAGCTGTTTTGTTGCACACCGGGAGACACACATGTGACCGATGGTGTGACGGCCCGAGGTACTTGATACCCAGTGCCAGTTTACCCGTTTATCCAGTCCAGTCATCTAGTATAGGTTACTTGGTAATAAAAAATGAAAGTTGATAAAGTTAATGAAATAATGAATATAACAAATACCAAATAAATAAGACTACCAATAATTATAAAAAATTTATCTGCATGAGACATCAATACACTTACTGCATATTTATTTTTTTATTAGTTCTTTTTATTTTATTATTAGCACCACTAAGCATTATTGCTTAGCGCATCGCTTTTTGCCATGCGTAGGTTCTGGAGAGACAGACAGAGAGCCCAGCAGACCACAAACTAGGTGAGGTCACAGATCTACCTAGCATCAGAGTCACCTCTCATCTACAGTGCATCAGTGGTAGGACCTTTAGATCCCTTTTGAAATTATGTTTTTGCATTTTGTAATAGATAGTAGTTTGTGATTTGTAAATTATGAACTCATGTAAATAGTAAATTTATGTAATCATATGATGATGTACATATTTTGAAGAATTTTGTTAATTAATATAATTTGAGAATATCTTCATGAAATTTTAGTTGATTTTGAATTTGAATGAAATTGTGGATTAATGTTGAGAACTTGAAATGATTGCTAATGTTGAGACCATGTTGATGGTTATTGGAGTTTGAGACTGATTGGAAATGATTATTGGAAGTGTTTTTCGCAGGTTCCGAAGAACTGTTTTCTCCATTTTTAGCCAGTACTCTGCCGGATTTTCTATAAAATTTTCGGAACCTCAAATAAATTATAATTTCAATAAATGACTTAAATGAATTATATTTCATAAATTGTATTTCATAACCATGAAAAAAAAAATTGGAAAGAATAAAAAAATGATTGAATTAAAATAGGGTGTTCCGGTACACTGCGTGGCATATCTTGCTCGGCTACACTGTAGACGGGTAAGGGGTGTCACATAGGCAATATATGGGCACATAGTACCATTAAGTGTTTATAAATTTCATTATTTCCTTATATATTCTAATTATAATTTCTAGCATTTTAATCTTTTTCATAATAGAAACATAAATCTTCAAGTCTAATATTTAGCTAATTTATGCATTCATTGTCACACCTTACCCCTCTGTAAGGCATGTCATGATCCCATAGAATACCTAATGAACTACCGAACTTCACCTACCGATAACTCATTAAGTACCCTACAAGGGATTTTAAAACAATTTTGTTATTTTTTTGAAGTAGTTAGCATTTTCTAATAGGTATTAAAACATTTAATTAGAGTTTGTAAACTAGTTAAAATTTTTATTCCTTTTTATTTTTTTGCAAATTTTAGGAAAATTTCGGCAAAGTGCCGTCTGTATTTTGATAAAATAGTTCTTCAATTACCTGAAAAAAAAATACTTCCAATGATTTATCTCATTAACTCAACAACTTCAACATCCACCACAACAAATTTCAACATCATTTTTCAAATTCCAAAATTCAAATCAATAATTTCCAATTCAATATCATCCAAAATAATACTAAGTAATTTCATTTAAATTAAAACAAAATAATTTCATTCCCAATTTCATTAGAGTTAAAACAATTTACATTCAGCAATCCAGAATTTACATTAGAAAAATCCAACTAATATTATTACAAACTTTATACAACTGCTTAGGACCAGTTCTACATATACATACATTTATATATATCAAAATAATTATTACAATCAAGGTATAAAATATACCCGATAGAACTTCAGGGAAGGTGGCTCCACAATCCTTAGTAGCTCACTCTGCTGCTTCTCTAGTATCAATATCTGCGATAGCAATAACAGCCATCGCTGAGTACTATGACTTAGTGGTGCACAACATACTAAAATAACCTTTATGCAGAATTTAAATCATACTTATTCAAAAATTGAACTGAACATGAGAAATAAATACAAAACATGATTTATATGCATTTAATCCAAACAATTTCATTTCGAAAGTCTCAAAACAAATTTCATAAAAACACACAGTTGTATCATACCATTCGAAACAATATTTATCTCAATAGCCAGAGGCTTATGAGAAGTCACATCACAAGGCTAGCTAGCTCAAATATATAGATATCCATTCAATTTCTTCTTCTACTGGCACACATCTCAATACTTCAGCCAGAGAAGGAATCAAAATTCGAAACTGATTTCCCCCACTAGTCATGCTAGTGAGGCATTCAAATATATGGTCATGATACTGTTGTTTCAAAACTATCTTAACAATTTACTAAACATTTATTACCATTTCAAACACAAACAAATAAACTTTCAACAATTTAAGTCAAAAGCATAATACACATTTTGCAATATAAGTAATTCATTACATGCATTTTGTAAATGAATTTTAAAGAATATTGATGTTGTGCACAAACCTTAAGCGAGTCGCCTCTTGAGCTTGATTAGAAGCCTCGGGTTCTTTCCCGGTATTCTTTTCAACTGAAACACACAATTTCACAATATTTCAGTATCATAATTTATCATAAATCTAAAAATGAATTCAAATCTACTTATGCCTAGCTTTAATATGCCAAACGTGACGTTCTTTAAAATTTGTATTTCGGGGTTA
>NW_026614597.1:514952-672451 GCF_030052815.1 Hevea brasiliensis | reverse complement strand
AATCACTCCATTTGGAGTTTTGTAGCTCAAGTTATAGCCATTTGAACATGGCTGGCCGGATTGGTCTAACCCAGGTTTTCTGGGCAACTAATTTGGTTCTGGCAGTTTTAGGTCACTAAATTTGGGTGGCTAAATGACTTGGTTAAGGGAATAATTTGGACTTTTGTTTTTCATGAAAGTTGTAGGGCTATGTATCAACTTTCTACTGGTAAAATTCTTTCTACTGGTAAAATTTCAGATCATTTGGATCTACCTAACCCAAGTTCTGGCCAAATGAACTCATTTGGTCATTTTTGTACTGGGCAGTTTGCCCAATTCCGGGTTTGGCCAATTTGTTTACTATGCTATGGTCACTTTCTGGGCATGATTCCTAAATGAAAAATGTGACATTTTGTGTCTAGTTTCATTCCCAATTTGCCTCACACTAATTGGGTTTATAAATTTTCAGTTTTGGTCCTTGAAAAGGACCTTAGTCATGCTGCCTGCAAAATGACCATATCTAATCCGAATTTCAATTTAGTTCTAACACTTCCTACATATCACAATTGGTCATACATGACCATTTTTCAACTCAAGCAAGGTCAAACACATCATTTGGCTAATTCTCACATTTTTATCTCCTAAACCCTAGGTGCCAAACCCTAATTTACATACTTAGCTTATTTGATGAAATCTAAGTGCATATTTAGTACTTATACACTCATTCACACTTAACTACTTCATAATTTGCATCAAAATCACCCATTTTAACCCTAACCTACTGCTGGTCGAATTCATATATAGTCCCTCAATAATTGTTTTCTTTTCATTTTAAGTTAAAATATAAGTTAATTAGACTAAACATAATCACTAGACTATAAATTCCAAGTTTAGATGACTAACCTCAATCTTTGATGCCCAATTCTTCAATTCTTTTCTTTTTTCCTATTCTTTGCTTCTTCAATCTTCTTTTCAAAGCTTAAACACAAATTTTAACTAAGGAGTTTACAATTTCTATTTCTGAATTTAGGGTTTCTTCAAACTCAAAATGAGCTTTAATGGAGGTGAAGTGAGGGAACTTAGAGAGAGAGAGAGAGCCAGCTTGGGTGAGGGAAGAAGACAACATAAATTTTTTTTTTCTTTTCTTTTCTTTTTATGTATTTTTAATCTTAAATAAATTCACAATTATCCTATAATTTTAAAATTTTAATTATTAAGTTTATTGCATCATGCATGATGTCATGCATGATGTAATAAACTTTATCAACTTTTTCTTTTTCTTTTTTTTTATTTATTTTTCTTTAGTTCTTTAATTTAATTCTTGATCCCGAAATTTTCTTTTCTCTGATTTTATTTGACAGTTAGGTCAGGAGTCAGCTCTAGGGGTAAATTGACCAAATTGCCCCTCGCCGGTTCGATCTGGTTTGCAAATAATTTAATATTTCTTCCGGATCCGTGACCCAATTATTTGACCTACTTAACAATTCTTTTTCGTGATTTTCTCTTTTCCATTGTGTCCGCAATAGTCCTAAGGACCGCGGCATCACATTTTACGATTCGAAATTTGAGTTTAAATCGATCTCGCAGTCCTTCTCGAGAAGGTCACTCATCGCTGTGACTCTCGGCTCATTTAACTTCTTGTGGTCTATTTTTTTTTATTTATACTTAACTATTTGACAATTACTAATTATTTGTGTTCAGGGTTTCTCTACGTGTCTTAGATGTGGTTCTACTTCTCTTAATTGTTCGGACCGACACCGATCACCGGAATAGTAAAATATACCAGGCTATGAAAATAGGGGTGTTACATTCATCATAATTTATATATTGATTTTATTATGCATATGGATCACAATTCAAAACAATGATTCTCATGTACCATTGTACTCAAAACATTTTTCCTTTCTCATTTATACATTTGAAAATCTACTTATGTAAATTACAAATTTTATATTTCAAGTTGAATTACTAATATTTTATGAATTCTATTTATGATGGGCATATAAGCCCTAACTACCTATTCACATGAATTAGGTGACTTACTTTTTATGTTTTAAGTAATACATGAACATTTCATGGATTTCAAATTTATGGCCTTAATTTTCCTCTAACAATTTTGACTAAGATGCATAGTCTACATTTTTCATACAATTCTAAGCATTTAATCTTAGAATTGGTTCTAGGTCTTCATCTTAATTTGCCAATTATTTTGATTACTATTCACCTTACTAGTCAACCAAAATGTTGACTTTTTCATACTTATTGGACATGTTAATTCTAATTACACCAAAATCCCACATTTTGAGTTTTACATTTATTAGTATTAATTGGCAATTGCAATTTAAAGTCCCCTAAATACATTTCCAAATTTTTAGTTTTGATTACCTAAGTTTACTTTTCCATTGGACAATTCTACAGTGGAACTGGGCTAACTTTTCTTCATCAAAATTGTTTCTTAATGTCTCTACTTTAATTCCCTTTTTGAATCACTCCATTTGAAGTTTTGTAGCTCAAGTTATGGTCAAATTACCATAACTGGTTCATTGACCCTTTCTAGATCCAGAACCAGGCAGATTCTGGAGTCCAATTTATTCTAATTATTTGGGTATACTATAGTCATTTTTAGACCTAATATCTTTCATATGAGTTGTTACCTTATATATTAGAATCACACCAATTGGAGCAATATAGCTCTACTTATTGTTATTTAAACACACTGGACAATTAGGTCTAGAATTCCTGCAATGAAACAACACTCCCAATTTTCCATTCTACCCAACTTCCAAACTTCAATTCATATTCATGGCACTTCAAATAATCCATAATTAATCTCACAACATCAATTCGGCAACAATTTAACGAATCCCCAAATTCAAAAAATGCTAACTCAATTTGCTAAAACTTTAAAATCTAATGGATTGAATAGCACTAACCTTGTTCTTCTAGCTCCAAGCAACCTTCAATCAATCCAACACTTGATTCACCTCTTTGGGGCTGCCAATCAGATTTTCCTTTCACTTTTCTTCCCACTTTCCTTGGGTTTTATGGCTGGCTATAGAGGTTTATCAAGGCTGCCAACTATTTTTGTGAAGGAAGGTAATGGTTTGGAAGCTTGAAATGGTGTTTTAATGATAGGAAAATGAAAGAATTTGAGAGGAAAATGGAGAAGAGAGGACTGGACGGGAGAATGGCTAGAGAAAAAGATGGATTTTTCATTTTTTTGACTCATTTATCTCCTTTTTATTTGTTTATTAAATGGTTGTCTCATGGTGATTGGTGGAGAGTTTTTAATGACATCATAATGATGTCATAATTTGAGTTTTATTTCATTTTTTTCTTTTCTTTTCTACTCATTTTTAATTTAATTTTTAGCAATATTTATTCACATTTTATGTCATATAATTTATTTACTCAATTGGATAAGTTGGTAAAAAATCATCTCTGAAGGTGAAATGACCAAAATGCCCTTCATTTTGCTTAATGAGCTAAAATTGTCTGTACCGATTTATAAAATTCTCTGAACATTTTCTTTGCATTCTAATTCCATATAAAGCTCAATAACTCTTCTCTAGAATCCCAAAAATTATTTCACAGGGTTTCCTACAGGTTTAGGGTTGCTAACTGTCTTCGCAGCCGCTTCCCGTTAGGGTTACCTATCGCTATAGCCCCCGTTCGTTTAACTTCTTTGCATTTCATTTCCTAAATTTTTCCTTAAATTTTTTTTGTCATTATTTGAGTTATTTATGACTCCTCACTCTAGTTTAAATATAGTTTCAGACATTCTGGCTGTCCGGACAGACATTGGTCACCGAAACAGTAGAACGTACGGACTATCTAAAGTGAGGAAGTCACATTATCCCTTTATTATTTTTTCCGTTAATCAATTATTGCAACTTAAAATATTTAAATTTTTAAAATGCACATGTAGTTCTAAAAATAGCCACCTTGAACAAAAGATAACCTTTTAAGAAAAAGAAAACATTTGTTCAAATAAAATTTGTTTAAAATTTTTTTCTTACTTTTTAAATTTTTTAAAGAAAATATTTCCCAAAAAAATTCCAAGAAAAACTTTTTTGAAAAAATATTTTATAGAAACAATATTTCTCTAAAAGACTTATAATAAACAATATTTAAGAAAAAGAGGAAATTTGTTTGAAGAAAAATATTTAAGTAGTAATTATAAAACATCACATTATGATTGACTAATGTGGTCCAAATGATCTAAACAATTGGACCAGTAAGGTTTAAATTGTTTTTTGTAAATAAAGTAAAAAGATTTAAAAAGTTATTTTTAATTAATTACACCATATATTAATTAGAAAAGGTACTAATAAAACACGTGAAAATTATTTAAATTAAATTAATTAAGAGAAAATTTTGAATAATAATAATAATAATAATAATAATAATAATAATAATAATAATAATAATAATAATAATAATAATTC
Organism: Hevea brasiliensis; assembly: GCF_030052815.1. Lineage (NCBI taxonomy): Eukaryota > Viridiplantae > Streptophyta > Magnoliopsida > Malpighiales > Euphorbiaceae > Hevea > Hevea brasiliensis. The sequence goes on along the minus strand of NW_026614597.1, from coordinate 668,024 downwards.
ATGTTTTAGAAGGTCAAGTTAACTAAGAAATAAAATTTAGATTATAATTAAAATATTAAATTGAGAAAAATAAATATTATATATTACCATCATGCATAGCATGGGTACTTCATTAGTTATTTCATATTCTCGATCAATAAAAAATAAAAAAAATCATGTTTTGTAACGGAAGCCACCATTATTTTAATGACGTGTCAATTTTTAATTAGATGGCAGTATAAACCAAAATTTAGGCAAGAATCACTCAAGAGTACATATAGGGTCGGATTATTTTATTTTTTTTTTCGATACTTTAAAATTTTTAAGGACAATTAACTGTGTCAAGAACACCATGGTTTTCAAACCCAGCCCGAACTTTGAACCAGCAAAGTTAGAGGGTGAAAGGTTTAAGGTTCAACCAGGATTGAACTGGAATTGAAAACAAAGTCCTATATAACAACGTTAGTGGTTTAATACAAATCATCATATTCAATATAAAAGTACAAAAATCAAGTTCTACATCACAATCAATTAAACAATAAGCACAACATTAATGTTCATGAAAACATTGTAAAACATAAATTATTACTACATAACAATGACCTAAAATTAAGAAAAAAAAACATAATAACATTCTCTATGGTTGAGTTTTATCATTATCACTACCACTTTCATCTCTCTCAATCAATGGAGGGTTACTTTCCATAAAATTATTTGCATCAATATTACTCCAAGCAGAATTGTTTGGTGGAATAATACCAAATGATTCCAAAGAAATGTACTCTAAGACATATAATTCTGAATCATTTTCTTGTCTTGGATCTTCTAATAAAAACACCAAACAATATCATAATAACAAAAATACATTTAACAAAAAAAAAGCATTATTTTATATAAAAAATACTTATGTATAAGTTAACAAATACCTTGAGTACATGTGCTTTTGCTAGATTTCTCAGTTATTAGTATTGCATCCTCTTGATAAAGAGCTTCCTCTAGTTCTTCCGTATCAAGTTCTGGAGGTGGCTCCTCTTCTACTATCCAAAAATCAATTTTCTCAATGCACTCATAATCAATAGGATCACAAGTTCTCTTTTCATACTGAAGTCTAGTACACATTGAGTAGAAGTGTAAAAACTAATAATATGAAAAATAATGCATAAATCATTAAAATGATATGAAAAATATATTTTTTAATACCTATGTTTTGAGTGCAAGTTATAATTAACATAAACAAGATCAATTAGTCTTTGTTTCTCCAATCTATTTCTTTTCTTAGCATGGATATTATCAAATAAACTCCAATTTCTTTCACATCCAGAAGAAGGAAATGTTTGACTGAGAAGTTGAATGGTTATTTTTTTTCAAAAATGGAGCACTATTTCCAAACAATCTCAACCATTCATCTACATATTTAAAAGATATTAATTTATAACTGATAACATCACTATAGAGTAACTAAAAAAGAACAAAAAAAAAAAAAAAGAAGTTATCACATTCTTTCATAGTTTGCCCAATTGCTTCTATAACTCTCAACAAGTAATTCACTTTCTTTCTTGCAATCTCTTAATAAATTAACCTGTATATCATTGTAAGATGGACCCTTATATCTAGGACCAATTGCTACAACAGCATCTAATGCAGGTTGAAAGTAAGGTGAATGCAATGCATTAAATGGTATATAAGCATCATAAAACCATCTAGCAATAGCCATATGAGCCCTCCATATTTCTTCTATACTAACTAATGCACTCTTAAGGCTTGGTTGATGTTGTGCAAAATCCAGCAAGTACATAGATCGTTAACAAATAATATAGTAGTGAATGAGTATCGTTCCCCTGAGGAACTTGGTGAGTACTAAACTAAATAGCAATTACAACTATATAGACAAACAATTATAGTAATGAGAATTTAAGCTAAGTTATTCTAAACTAACAAAATAAAGGAAAGCTAAATAATTCAACTAAAGAAATCAATTAATAAAAGCAATTCCAAAATTATGGGCTCACACTTCAACCTATTATAAATCTAATCTCATTTATTCAATAAATTGAAAAGTTATTACTTTGAAGGAAATTAATCCTGTATTATCTTAAGTCCTCTCTTAAGGCACTCAAGGTGTATCTTAATTAACTTGAACCATACTTTCGTGGCGATCAATCTTAATTAAGATCCTTTAAGCTCTTTGATTAATTATAAACTCCACATAGGATCTTAACCTATCTCTAGATTAAAAAGCCTTAGTTTAATATCTTGATTTTTCAATATTAGTCTTTACTTTTCAATCCTTTAATTAATATATAGAATTATAACTAAGTGGAGCTCTACACATATCATCCATTAAGATCATAAGAAATTGAATCAAAGAAAAAATCTCCAAATTTATTAAATAAAATCAATGTAAATCCATAATAGAATTCAAAGTGCTACATCCGTAATCCTAGAATTAAGAAAACTACTCACTCATGGTGAGTTTAACAATCAACATAAAAATAAAATAAAAATAAGAAAACATCTAAAGAAACAGAACAAAGGAATCCAAATAGAAGATTTTTTAGCTTTGGACTTTTAGAACTTTAGCTATAAATCTCTCATAAGAACCTTGGTGCAAATCTCTCCACATTGCAGAAAATCTAAGTTAGAATTTAAAAAATACGATCCCTTACTTTTTTTTTGCTGACTTCTTATATTTATATTTGGTATAAAAACCTTAAATTCAGAGTCCTACAGGCCTTAAAAGTCTTTTCGAGTCATGCAAAATAAGTTGGAGTCAAATTAGAGTTTGAGCTAGGGCAAATTACATGGCCTGTGTTTCATTACATGAGGTAAGCTATGTAACTCTCTGAAGCCTTAGAAGTCTTCATCAAATAGGGTGGTGGAAGATTACAAGGGCTAAGAACCATTACATAAGGTCCCTTAAATGGCCTGTGTAAATGCTTTCTCTTGGCACACTTCTGGTAGCTTGTTACACAGGGTAAGGCTTCCTAGTGCACGGCCTGTGCTTTTCTCCTTAGTGCTAAAATTATTCTTTTTGACTTCCAACTTGTCCAATTGTCCTCTAGGCCTTAGGACTGTATGAAATCACCTAATAAAACACAAAAATCAAGAAATTAGGCTAGAGTAACTCAACATCCTAAAAGCAATGAAACTAATTAGAAATTAAGCAATTAACTAACAAAATGCCAATGAAATGCAATAAAAAAATGTCTTAAAATACCTATATGATGCAAGTGTATCAAATACCCCAAAACTCAAACATTTTCTTATCCTTAAGCAAATTAAAACTTAAAAACACATTACGGTTCTTTACTTTCCTAGAATTACAAACAAAAACTCAATTTTCATGCAAATGAACTCTCATCAATCCACATTCCAATTCCCTTCTTTAAAGGAATAAAAGAATAAATGATTACTTGTTAGAAATCTATCTCCTTCATAAAGTTTTAACTAATCATTCCAATTACAAGATTATTAATAAGTCACAAAGAAATTGTCTCACTAAGATAGATTCAAGAAACAATGACTAACTTAAAATGCCTCTATCATGAATGATTGTATATAAGATGGAGTATATTCCCAATCCTATAGGCATGTTTCAATTTTCTATCTCCACTAATGCATCATACACTTTTCAAAAGATTAAAAGTTCTTTTACAAGGTTGTAATGGGGCTAAAAGGTGATTGATGTGGCTACCAATAAAAAAGGACCTAAGAAATGCAAAATATTAGAAGAAACATCTTACAAAAGACCAATGTACACTAAATTTTGACTGCCTCTTTTTGTGTGGCAAAAAGGAGCCTTTTAAGAATTTTGATTCCTAGACATAAAGGGAGACATAGTTGACCCATCTACTTATATTTCTAAGTTATAAAGATCATTCTTGTGTGTTTTCTTCATCTTTATTTTAAGAAATTATGTCTGTTTTCTAGTTTACAATCACCTATGTAAAATGGAAGAGCTCTAACTTGACCAATCTAAGAATGTTATTTTCTGAACAAAGTAAGATTTAAGATGGTGAAACTTCGAACTCATGCATTTAAATTTTAAATCAGTTCAAGGCTCGTAGATAAATAAAAAGCAATATTCATTCATTCATTATGATAATAACCCTCAAACTGCAGTGTCTAGAAATGACCCATATTGGGTTTTTAGACAAAAGGACTTTCGAAGGTCGAAGTCTAAACTTTTAGCAACCGAAAGTCCCTTTAAAGGCTAAGGGTATAAAAAGCTATTTTAGTGGAGATTAGGGCTAAATTTGTCAATCTTTGTTATTAAGTTGACCTAATTCCTTTATTTGACCTAATTCTTTTGTTTTCTCTATTTTCTTCTTTCTTCTTTAAAAGATTGAATTTTAACTTTGTTTGCATTTGATCTTGTTGGCAAACAAGTTCATATTATTTTTTTAGCAAGATTTGCCTCTTAGGAGCTTTGGGGTGCTACTTGGCATGGGTAAAACTTAAGCTAAAGTAGAGAATCCAAGCTAGAAGAGTTAGGTTTTGCCTTTCTGACTTGAAAGTTTCATTTCTTAGAACTGAATCAAAAGAATGATGCTTTAATGGTTACATGCATGTGGGTTCTTGAAATTCCTTAGATTTTATTTGTTTGGAAGGGGCATAAAATGTATTACTCTTTTTTACATTTATGGTATAAAAATTTCAAAAGTTTATAACAAAAGAGGTTTAAGTTTACATGGATATTCTTCCTTGTTTTGAGATGATTTTTAATGATTTCGTACTTTCATGAAAAAATTTAGAAATTATTGGGTTTGATGAAAATTGTAATGCATGTGATACTTTTGGGTATTCCTAAGTCTTTATATTAAGTATTATTGTGTTAATTAGGTTGGTTTGTATTTTGGGACTATGGAAAGTGAGTTGGGTGTTTGATTTTGTGATGGAATGCTGTAGAATTGATCTTTGAAATTCTGGAAATTCTCAGGTTTGTGTCAAAAGTCTTCACTTTGGTAGCCTAAGTTGCTAGTGTCCCTTGAGGACATTTCATGCTTTGGACTTTGGTAGAAGAAGTTCCTCACTTCGACAGCCAAAGTAGCTACTATCTCTCAAAGGTAGTTTATGTTGTGGACTTGGGCAGCTGAAGTTTTCCACTTTGGTAGCTGAAGTTGTTTCTACTTCTTTATCTTTTCTTTTGTGTTTTATGGACCCAATTTTATGGGCTTAAAAAGTATAAAATCAAGGGCTAAAGTTCTTATCATGTTACTTAATATTCTTATATATAGAATTCATGTGTTTTGTTGATTCACCACTTATTCAGAGTTCGTGATTGAAGTACAAAAAAGTTAAGCCCTAAGTCAGTGAGGAGTTAGAGCACCCTAGGAAAAAACGCATTAAAGTGAAAGTCTACTTGCTAGATTAAAAGGATAAGAATGATTGATAAGTCTACAAGAGCTAAGTATAAATTGCTTGATTGAATTTTAAATTCTTTTTATTTATTGTAATTAATGCTTTAAGCATTATCATGCATCATGAAATGCATTGATATTAGGGTGTAATGCATTAGAACCATATTTGTTACAATTGCATAATGTATATGATGTGAGGTAGATTATGGATGACCCACTAATTCCCAAATGAAATATGAGATTATGTGATATTATGTTATGTATGTTTTAGATCCAAAAGGCCAGGTGAGGACCCTACAAAGCCCTTGGTACATGACACATGACATATTTAAAGAGGAAGTCCTAAGGAGATTCTATATGAGCCAGGCATATTGGTTATAGTAAGAGAAAGTCTCGAGAAGCTTCTATATGAGCCTGGCATAATGGTTTATGGGGGAAGCACTAATGACATGATTGCCATGTTTGCAAATGTTTGAGGTTTGCTGCATTCATGTGGTTGACACATTTATGTGTAGGTGATGGAAGGAAAATATAATTACTTTAAGCAATTTATGCTTACTGAGCCTCTTAGCTCATAAGCCGCCCAAACCAACACAAGTTTTATAGGTAGCAGATGCACAAGAACCTAGGAAGACTTTGGCATGTTAAAAAGATAACTCATGTAATAGTGGTAGACTCATAGATGTTTACGTAATTATGCTCATGTGTAAGAGCGTGGGGGTTCGTAGTAAGGCGTGAGGCAAAATATCATCAACTAGAATTATATAAAATGCACTAGGTAATGCCCAAGAAAAATGGTAGAGTCACAATGGTCTCACTTAAGTACCACATCCTTATACAACATTTCCTAGACATGCACTCCATACAATCCTAACAGAATCAAACCACTAGTAAGTACCGTCTTCCCACAACACTACCACGGTACAAATGATTTATGCCAAAAAAGCATAGATAGGCAAGAGTCGCCACCTGGGTAATAACCATGACATATTCAGTGTTTCTTCTAAAGGTCATAGATGGCAACTTACTCCTTGTAGAGTTTCCACAACCGTCATTATCATAGCCCAATGTTTAGATTCGGGATAGTGGGTACGTAAGGGGAAGATGTTAGGCACCCCTTACGCCTGGTCTAACCTCGTTAATTCGAAAGCCAGTCCTCTACTAATGTTTCTAGAAGTCTTCTTTATTATTCCTCTATTAAACTTTATCCTAAAAATGTAATTCTAATCTTACACACGCAAGTAATTCACAAAAGGGTTATTGTTTACAAATAATTTTCATGTACAAGTAATTCCTATTTATGGGGTTGCTAATTATTTAAATGATATTTGCTAGAAGACTAAAATTAATTAATTAAATTCTATTTAATAAATTAAATTAAATTCTCATTAATAAATTAATTTAAGTTTCTATTTAACCTAATTAATTAAATTTTCACCAAGTTACCCTAAGGATAATTAAACTAAATTAATTATATATATGTGTAATTTATTCTAATATCACATAAGGCTCAAACAATCACAACCTAATAAAGATTTCTAACATGAAAATGTATATTACAATTACTAAGTATTAAATTAAATTTATTTTACATGCCAAGATTAGTTTAATTTACAACAAGATTAATTTTAATTTATCAAATATTTATTTCAATAAATTACATATAAAAGTCGATTAAATTAAAAAAAACAAAGTTAATTTCAGTTTACTAAATAAAAATCCTATTATTACTACATTTTTATGCCAACAATTATTTTAGAAATTCAAGGCTACTTACCTGTTGGTAATTGCAATTGTCATTAAGGCAAGCTACCCTTAAAAAATGGTCTTCTCTTCTAGTATGGCAATAATATTCCTGGCTTACTCCCATTTAGCTCCGCATAAATGTCCTCTTTGGTACTTGTCTTAGAGCTACTTACCAATTTTGTTTGTAGTAATAAAAAAAATAAAGAAAACTTAAAGGAAATAAAGGAAGTAAAGAAAATAAGAAAATACTAATAACAATTCACATTGGATTCTAGCTCTAATCTTTTAAGGGTTAAGATTTCTAATTAGTTACAACTACCTAAGGGTCCAGGTCTTCTAACATATTCTAAACACTTTATAACACTTCTTGAATTAAAAAAATACAGAAAAATAGATCAAATATCAATTAGAACCCAAGAAAATATAAGAACATGCATTAACATATAATTTTTAAATTCTGGCAGATTGACAGTAGCAAGAAATTCGATTTTTGAAAAATAGTTAGACATGCTTAAAAATCATGAAAAATTATAAAAGACAGCCAACACATCATAAAAGATCATAAAATTTATAAACCAAACAAAACCCTAGCCAAATGGTCTACACAAATCGTAACTTTTCTAAGTGACAAAATCACACTACTTTTTTATAAAATTCATAACTGATCAACCTCAATAGATATGAGTGTGAAACCAATCGAAAGAGATTCATAAGATTCTGAAATTAATTTTAGATACCAGATTCATACAAAAATATTAATAAACAAGGGAGATATGGGTTTCACAAATCAAATATGCTGCAAATTAGATTTTACAGGAATCCTAACTTCAAACAGCCATAACTTACAAAATACAAAAGCTTTTTCAGTGATTCTTGAGCCTAAAATTAATAAAATTTCGTACAGAATATAAATATAATTTTACTAAAATTTTTACAGATTCATAAAATAACAAATAATAATAAAAATATGAGAGATAAAAAACTAAATATATCTAGAGTTATGTATCCCCTCAAATTAAACATGATCACATGATCCACATGAACATGCAAAATAAATTAAAAGACAAAGAATATAGAATTAAATATTATGTGGCATAGATCTTGAAAAGAAAATAATGAAAAATATAACACCCTCACTTAAGGTAGTCCGTACATTCTACTATTATGGTAACTAACATCTGTTCAGATAGCCAGAATATCTGAAACTATATTTCAACTAGAGTAAAGAGTCATAAATAACCTAAATAATGGCTAAAAAAAAAAGAAAAAAATTAAGAGATGAAATGCAAAGATTTTAAATGAGTACAAGCCGATAGCGATGAGTGACCTCACTGGAAAGCTACTGGGAAGTGACTGTGGATTCAGTTGCCACCCCAAACTCATGAGGAACCTAGTGAGAATTTATTTAGGACTTAATTAAGGGGTTAATGGAAATGAAAATGTCAAGAAAATGCAAAGAAACTAATACTAATCGATAAAGATAAACCATGGTCAATGAAGGGCATTTTGGTCATTTAACTTAAAGAGCTGACTTTTGACCAAAATGTCGCATGAATTAAATGAAATTTAAGTATTGAAGTGGACCTTAATTAATAAAAAAAGAGTATATATATATGAATAAAAAATATGGATGGAAGATTGAAATTTAACTACAATTTTTAAAATAATTAATTGGAAATAAATTGCCTAATAAGACAATTACATTATTTAACATTTAAAATAACATAAATATCTTATAATTATCAAAACAAAACATATTTTTCTTTCTTCCCTAAGCCTTGCCATCCCACTCTTCCTTTCTCTCTTACAAATCCTGCATTGAAGCTTGCTTAAGCTTCCAAACCACCCAAATTTCTTGATCAAAATTCTTAGAAATTGAAAGAAAAACTTACATCAAGGCTTGAAGTCAAAGAATTAAGCAAGAAATTCAAGAAAATTGGAAGGAATAGTGAAGGGAAAAATCTAGTTGACAGACCAAAGAAGTGAATCAAGTGTTTTGGGTTGATTGAAGTTGATTTCAAGTTGAAGAGAGCTTGAAAACCAATGTTAGTGCTAAGACATCTTGCAATTTTTAAGTTGATAACTAGTTAGGGTTTTGGTAAATTAGGGTTTTCTTTACCTAGCTCTTATTTACTATAATTGAACATATATTTTGACTATTGAATGCTTGGATGTTGAGAAAATGTTGATGAAAGGGTGAAATTGTGGATTGATTGGAGTGGTGTGTGTGTGGCTTGATGCTGGACAACTTGTGTCCAGTGTGCTTGCATATCTATAAGTTGAGGTACATAGCTCCAATTGGTGTGAAACCAATTGAAGATGAAATCTAAGACATAATTCTACAATTTTCATGAAGAGACCCTGCCCAGCAAACCAACACAAAGTGACCTAAAATTGGCTTGAATCCGAGTAACCAAAATCTGGATCTAGAAAAATGACCATATGAATAGTGATTGTTCAAATGTCGATAACTCACTCTAGGAAGGTCAGAATGACCTGATTCTTAAACCCATGGAAAGCTTAGACATAGTAGAACAACTTTCGTGAATAACAAAAACTAAAATTCTGACCATAACCTAATCAAATTGCTAACCAAATTTAGCTCATCAAAACTGCCAGAACCAAAAATTTGCCTAGAAATTCTAGACATGGACCAATCCGGCCAGTTATGGTAAAAATGCCATAACATGAGTTACAAATCTCCAAATGGAGTGATTTAAAAAGAGAATTAAAGTAGAGACATTAAAGAATAACTTTGATGAGGAAAGTTTAGCTAAATTCCCACTGTAAATTGGTTTAATGGAACAGTAATCTTAAGTGACAAAAACTGAAATTTTGAAATTACTTCTAGGATGCTTTGAATTTCAATTGGCAATTAATGCTAATAAGTTTATAACTCATAATGTGGTATGACCATGAGTTTAGAACTTGTATACCTATTATTTATGAGATAGTCAAGATTTGTATGAATAGTAATGTGAATAGTAACCCTAACAACATCAAATGCAAAGAACCAAAACCTAACTTTGTTAATATACTCTAGTATGCCTAGTATGATTGGTTTAGATAGGTTGGCATGCTAATAGGGTTTCGATTGCAGTACTGCCTATGGCTTCATGCCATTTTGTGATTTATGGCTTTTAGTTCCATTTTGTGATATTATGTCTTTTGGCCATTTTGATATTCTTTGACATACTCAGCTTTATACTTGATTGTTATTATGACTTGTTAGCCGTTCTGTTGCACACCTGGCAGACACTATGTGATCGATGGTGTGACGGCTCGAGGTACTTGATACCTAGTGCTAGTATACCCATTTATCCAATACAGTCAACTAGTATAGGTTATTTGGGCAATTAAAATAAGTCTTAAAAAAAATTTATAACCAAATAATGAACATAAAAATCACTAAATTAAGGATATTACAAAAAGTTACCAAAAATTCAGTCTGTGTGAATTATTAGCACAAATTCTTTATATTAAAATTATTTAGTTGATTTTTTTATATTATATTGGCACCACTAAGCTTTATGCTTAGCGCGTCGCTTTTTGCCACACTTAGGTATTGGAGATCAGGAGCATGAGCCCAGTAGACTATAGACTGGGAGTCTGAGTTTTGGATCTGCATCAGCATCAGACCATGTCACTCATTAGTGCAGTGCATTTTGATAGGACCAACTAGGCTCCATTAATAAATTTTGTATTTTGTAGTTAGACTTTCATTTTGTCATGTAAATTATGAACTTATGTAATCATTTGTAAATTATGTAAATTAATAAAATTTGGGTATTTCTTTTATGAATGTGAGCATTTATTTATTTATGCATGGAATGAATTATTTGAGATATTGAGATGAAAATTGAGATTGGGAAAAATTATACATATTTGAAATTATTATTGAGATTTTTAACAGGTGAAAATCATCAAAATTGTGAATAATTTAGGGGAAACTCCGTCAGTTTCTCCGGTTAATAAATTAACTCCAAATTAATAAATGAAATGTGAATAGTAAGAAATGTAATAAAATAAGTTAAGGCGCTCCGGTACCAAGTGTGGCATGCCTTGCTCGGCTACACTGTAGACGGGTGAGGGGTGTCACAAAAACCAACCTTCAAGAAATCTTGAAAAAAAATCTTCTTGAAGAAAAGAAAAGAAATAAGAAAGAACTAAAGAGTTTCTGAATATCTTTAAATTTTCTATAGCTCTAAGATATCTCTAAATAGCCTTGAATATTTCTCAATATTTCTCCCTCCCCCCCTTTTTCTTTTTCCTTAGTACGATGTTTATTAGGTTTTGGGAGAGAGATGTGATAGGGTTTGGAGTCCTAGGGTGATAAGGTTTAGATAACTTAAACAACTGGGATTACAGAATTTGAGTGAGACTGAGATATGGGTGAGGTATTTAAACTAATAGGAAGAGAGGGAAAAGGGGGTGGCACCAATAGGGAGTGAGGAAGAGGTGTGGTAAGGTTTGGAGTCTTAGTGTGATAAGGTTCAGATAACTTAAACAACTGGGATTGAGGAATTTGGGTGAGACTGGGATATGGGTGAGGTGTTCTAACCAATAGGAAGAGAGGGAAAGGAGGTAGCACCAATAGGGAGTGAGGAAAGGAGTGAGGCCAAGGAGGAGAGAGAGTTTGTATGGGAGAGAGATAGAGAAAAAGATATATATATATATATATATTTAATTTTTAGAAAATAAATTAAATGGGTCCATTTTAAAATTCCTAACTAGGCTTTCTTAGGCCCATGAGGCCCAATTAAACTTAATTAGGTTCATTTAAGAACTACCCATATTAAATTTAAACAAAACAAAATTTTATTTAAATTTAATTAAATTAATTTCTCAAAAAAACATATTATTTTTTTTTAAGATCATGCCGCGGAATTAATAATTCAGTTGTATGCCTCCAATTACATCTTATAGTCATGTAATTTTTCATCATCGGGTTTCCCACAGTCTCAGTGCACATACTCATCACAAAATAAGGGTCTACAGTTTGCCTCTCACTTTGGCGAAAGTTGAAATCAATGTGAAAGCATTGCTTAAGTTTCGTCAAAGTGAAACTCAATCTTCTAATGACTATGAAACATTAGCTATAAGGATTTAGTACATCTTGCTCGATCGACATACTCTATGTTATAAGACTAGCTACGGTCTCATAACCATGATAAATGTGTCATGTGAAAATCAAGCGTATCTTGCTCTGTCGATATACTCTGCGTCATGATACTAGCTACGGTCTCATGACAATGGAAACTGTGTGATTTGAAATATTGTAGATTCGTATTTAGGACCGCAGTCCTAAATTACCTACGTATCCCCCTCGCTATCCTGAGGAAGAATCAGACCCACTCGTAGTTCGATACTTGAAACTGTGGTGATGCATGTTCTTCTACGCCTTACACATCTATAGGTGACATGTTGATGCGTGTTCTTCTACGCCTTACACAACTATGCTATATGCCCTAAACAATGTCTAAGGACTTACAAAAAAAATCAGTCATGAAATGTTGTGGATTAGTATTTAAGACCATGATCCTAAATTGTCTACGTATCCCCCTCGTTATTCTGAGGAAGAATCAGACCTTCTCGTAGTTTGACACTTAAAGCTGTGATGATGCATGTTCTTCTACACCTTACACACCTACAGGTGACATGTTGATGCATGTTCTTCTATGCCTTACACAACTATGTCGTGTGCCCTAAATAACGTCTAAGGACTTATAAAAAAAATATCTAATTCATGATTTGAAAAAAAATTTTTTGGGATGATTAGATCTCCAAAACTCTCTCTGTGATTTTTTATGCTTCCTATATGCTACTTTCTATCATGGGCATGCTGATTTTACTGGAGATTCTAAAAAAAATTTAGCTTTCTGAGGGACCTCTTTTTGTAAAAACTTTCTGGTAACTTCAAAATTTTCGAGAAAAACTGTTCACCAAAATGACTTCCTTTAGGTCACAATATAATTTCTCTCTAATTTTTCTTTTTCTTCTCTCCCCATTGTTCATTATTCTAAAGCTATTTGAAAATTTTATTCTTCCTTGACTCATTTCTTTTCCATTAACTCCATTCTTTATGCCCTAACTTTCGCCTGAAATGCCCTTTCAGGTTTTCATCTCAGTGGGCTTGCTCTAACTTTTGCTTAAGCAGTCCTTTCGGGTTTTCCACCTAGCAAGCTCTTTTTTTTTTTTTTTAATTAGACAATTACCAGGGCATTTATATCAAGCACTTTTTCTATCATTCTCACAAGACATAGATTAAATCAAAATAATGCAGTTCAATTACTTAATCATTTGATGTATCCCTTAAGACACAAACATTCACAATCATAATTAAATAAAACTCTTTCTAGTTAATGAAATTTAAAACTTCTTTATTTATTCAGGTACACCATTACTCCCTCTTACATTTAGTCTTACAAAATTTTCAACCGTCTAAAGTTAGAAATGAACTTTATAACCTGCCGAATGGCCTTTTTAGGTTTTCCATTCAGATCTTCTCTCATATCTCCTTTTGCTTAGACTGCCTTTTGTAGGTTTTAATCTAGCATTTTTTTTACGTTTACTTTTGTCTAGACCGCCTTTTGCAGGTTTTCAACCTAGTGGGCCTATCTCACACAAAGTACTGTTTGAGCCTGTCTAAGTTGACTAGTTTTTGAAATTTATTCCCATCCAGGTCTGATATTCTTACAACACCGGCAAGATCTTTTTGACTATGTGTGGACCATCCCAGTTTGGCTTAAACTTTCCTCTTAGATCAAAAAGGATGGGTCGAGCTTGTTTCAAAACCATGTCTCACTCTTTGATCTTTCTTGGCTTCACCTTCTTATTAAAGCTCTGATTATCTTCCTCTGATAAGCCTGCATATGATACAAGGCTCGCATCCTCTTCTCATTAATCAAAGCTAGTTCTTCATATCTTTTTTAGGCCCACTCATTTTCTGGGATCTTAGCTTCTAGTATCACTCTTAAGAATTTGACCTCTAGCTCAATGGGTAGCACTGCTTCAGTCTTATACACTAAAGAGAATGGGGTTGCCCTCGTGGATGTTCTTACAGTAGTGCAATAACCCTAAAGAGTATAAGGGAGTTTCTCAGGCCAATCCTTATAAGTTTTAACCATTTTTCTTAGAATGGTTTTCACATTCTTATTTGCTACTTCTACTGCTCCATTAGTCTGTGGCTTGTATGGTGAGGACTTATGATGCTTAATCTTGAATTCGACAATTAATTCTAAGAAATCACCTTTGAACTAGGTGCCGTTATCTGATACTATCTCATAGGGTGCCCCAAACCTACATATCAAGTTCTTTCGCACAAACTTACTTATCTGCTTAGCCCCTGCTACTTTATAAGATTCAGCTTCAACCCACTTGGTGAAATAGTCAATTACCACAATGATAAATCTATGGCCATTGGAAACCATGGGAGAAATCTTCCCAATAATGTTTATGCCCCAAATTGAGAATGGCCATGGTGAAGTCATACTGTAGAGTTCACTGGGCGGTAGGTGATTCAAATTCCTATGGATTTGGCACTCATGGCATCTCTTCACGAATTTAGCACAATCAGTATCCATGGTAGACCAGTAATAGCCCAATTTTAAAATTTTGCCCGTTAATGCCCTTCCGTTCATGTGAGGACCACACATTCCCGTATGTACTTCCTCCATTTATCTGCTTAGACTACTTTTTTATCACACACAAGAGTAGTAGTACTTCGAAGAACCTTTTGTAGGGTTACCCTCCAGTTAAAGTGAACTGAGTGGCTAATCTATGGATTGTAGCTCTATCCTTGCTATTAGGTGATTGAGGGTATTCTCTTACCTCTAAGTATCTTCTTATGTCCTCATACCATTTCCCCTCATCTTCTAGATCCAAATGTGCTATTATTAACTCTTCATAGCATGGGATTCTACTCCTCATCAGGACGACTAGCTAAGTCAGCTTCTGATCGCCCTTCTCCCATAAGGATGCTAGCGTGGCTAGAGAATCAGCCATCTGGTTCTAAGTTCTAGGCATGTGCTTCACAGTCACTTTCTCAAATCTAAATAATAGTTTCTTAGCAGACTCCAGGTATGGCCTCAACTTTTCTTCTTTTAATTCCCATTCACCTTTAACATGGGAAACCACTAGCATTGAGTCTCCGAACACCTTTACTTTTTTAGCCCCAACAGCTATTAATGCCTCCAGGCCACAAATGCAAGCCTCATATTCTGTAAAATTATTAGTGGCTAGGAAGCATAACCTTTTTGACATTAATAGTTATTCTCCAGTTAGTGCTTCCGAAACTACCCCTATACTAGCTCCGCTCTTATTCATGGCCCCATCAAAGTACATTTCCAATAGCTGGACCTCTACTAGCTTGAGACTCTCATCTGGGAAGACTGTTTCGACTTCTTCCTCCTTATTAACTGGATTTTCAGAAAGAAATTAGACTATTACACTCCCTTTGATAGTTTTTCGAGTCTCATACACAATAACAAATTCAGACAATAGGATCAACCATTTGGCTAATTTTCCAACTAGCATCGATACTTCAAATAGATACTTTAAAGGATCCATCTGGGATACTACAATAACTCGATGGGTTTGAAAGTAGTTCCTTAACTTCTTAGTTGCCCATACTACAGCCAGACAGGTTCTTTCTATTAGTGAATAATTCTCCTTATAGGCAAAGAGTTTCTTACTGATGTAATAAATGGCTCTCTCCAGATTCTCTACTTCTTGTGCCAATATTGCCCCTAGGGCCATGTTTTCCACTGATAGGTAGAGGATTAGAGGGATGCCAGGGACGGGTGGTGAAAAAACTGGTGGATTGCTCAAGTACTGCTTTATCTTTTCAAATGCCTCTTGACATTGCTCATTCCACACCACTAGCTGATTCTTTCTTATTAGCTTAAAAATTGATTCACAGGTAGTTGTGAGCCTAGCTATGAACCTACTAATGTGCTATAATTTTCCTAAGAAACCTCTAACCTCTTTTTCTATTCTCGGGGCTAACATCTCTTGGATTGCCTTCACCTACTCTGGATCAACTTCAATCCCTTTCTTGCTGATCATATGCCCTAATAGTTTGCTTGAAGTAACCCCAAACACACACTTGCTAGGGTTTAGTCTCAATTTATACTTGATGACCCTCTGAAAGAACTTCTATAATGCCTCAAAATGTCCCTCCATAGTTGGGGATTTTACTACCATGTCATCCACTTATACTTTAATTTCTTTGTGCATCATGTCATGAAACAACACAGTAGCCATTCTCTGATAAGTCGCACCAGCATTTTTTAGCCCAAAAGGCATGACCTTATAACAACATGCCCCCTATTCGGTGATAAAAGTTGTCTTTGCTTTATCTATCAAATCCATGAGGATTTGATTATATCCCAAAAAACCATCCATGAAGGAGTACATGGCCATGCAAGTAGCACTATCAACAAGCACATCGATGTAAGGCAATGGCTAATCATCCTTAGGAGTAGCCTTATTCAGGTCCCTATAATCTACACACATTCGAACTCACCCATGCTTCTTGGGGACTGGCACAGTGTTGGCTAACTACTCGAGATACTCATTTACTTTAATGAAACCAGCTTCAATGAGCTTTTTCACTTCTTGAGCTATCTTTTCTTCCCAATCTGGCTTAAGTCGACGCTTCTTTTGTTTAAATGCCTCATGTTAGGGTTTGTGTGGATCTTGTGCTGTACTATATCTCGATCAATTCCTGGCATATCTTTGTAGGACCAAGCAAATGCTTCTTGGTACTTTATTAATAAGGCTATAAATTTATCTCTTTCTTTTTGGGTTAAATCTTCAGCTAACTTAATGTCTTTAGGATTATCTAGTGTACCCAAATTAATAGAGATTGATTTTAATGCATTAATAAAAATAGATTCTAAATGATTATGAAAGCTATGCGTGTGGTCATTAGGATAAACATTAAACAAGTAAGCAAAAGGACTAGTCATATTATTAATTTTTGCCTCAAAATAGTCATCAAGTACATCAGAAAAAAATATCAGTATCACTATTGTGAGCATTGCAAAAGACAGACTCAAACTTAGGGGTGTAGGTCCAAGTGCTTGACTTCCATGTAGACTTTAACTTGATGGCACTGACCTCCTATTCTAACTCCTCAACATGTAACAGCTCCTGGTCATTAGTCCATGCAATTGCCCTTTCCCTGATGAACTTGGTGGGCTTGAGTCCCTCTTAATCTTCAGTTGGCTGATATCCTAGCCTATATCTAGTGATCTTCCCCTTTATTTCTGGAAAATTCACTAGGCCATTAGCTCATTTTCCCAGGCCCATGCTAGGGAAAAACTTCATCCCTTTCATTATAGTGGCTACCCTAGGGTCCATCTAGTCTTTATAGATCCTAGCAACTTGGAAACCAGACAATAGTGGTACCGAACCATCCACTTGCAGCATAGCTACTTCCCTATCTCTTTCAGCATTGATGGTGATTATACCATCTTAGTGCGGGATCTTGATCTTTTGATAGAGTGTGGAGGGGACTCCACCTAAGGGATGGAACCAAATTCTACCCAACAGTAAGGAAAATGTCATGGGGATGTCTAGCACAGTGAACTCAACTTCGGTTTCTACAGGCCTCACCTTAACCATAGTCTTGAATACCCCTATCATGTTTCTCTTTGAATTATCATAGGCCCTGATAACTAGATCAGAACCAGTTAGCTCAGACATAGAAATTTCTAATTTTGGCAGAATCTTTAGAGGGCATACGTTGATGGCTAACCTATCATCTATCATCACACAAGGCACTTTCCACCCTCTAACCTCGGCGGTCACAAACAGAGCCCTACTATTGGTTCTCCCTTTAGCTAGGAGATCATGATCAGAGAAAGTAATATGACCCCCATCTTTTATAAGCACAACTTTGGCAGTCTCATTTAGAGTTATCTCTGTGGAGACTTTGAGTACACTTAAGGCCTTAATCAGCGTAGTTTTGTGTTTTTCTGATGCTAATAGCAATTCACGGATTTTCACACTAGCCTGAGTCCTTTTCAATTACCTAAGGACCTGATCATCCTCTTCGTTTGTGTCCTCTTTCGCTAACACCTTGGTTTTCCCTCTCACATCATCATTCTCTATGGGTGGATCAGGATAATATCTACCACTCCTAGTCATGTGGCTTACCCTGCTCTTTTCCTCTCCATCAAAGTTAGCCTAAACATCTAACAAACCTTCCTCATCACTGGAACTATTCCATATATCAATTGTCATCACAGATCGTGGTTTATCAAGCTTTTGGATAGGTTGGATAAGGTTGAGAATTTAATCAGGGTCAATTGGGGTGGTAGAAATCATGTAAAGTCCTAGTGGGGGTGGAACATTATGGTTGGGCATGGGGTTAGTGTGTGTGTTGGGTCAGTTTTCTGAGTTAGCTATTTTCTTGACATCAATTAGGTCCTGAACTTCGTGTTTTAGCCAAAAACATCTATCAGTGTCGTGGCTATGAGCTTGATGGAATTGGTAGTATAGGTTAGCATTGTAACTGGGTGGCAGTGGGTTTGTGACGATCTAAGTGCCAAGGGCTTGAGGAGACCTCGAGCTTTGAGTCGCTTGAAGACTTTAGATAGGAGTTAGTTAAACTAAGTGAACATTTTAGGGGTGCGAGACATGGTCTGAACCTCAATGACTTTGTTTTCCCCAGTAATGTTGCCAGCTGACTGGTATCCTCCCCTCTTGGGCTGATAACTCTTTCTTTCATTGTTCAATACATCCTCCACTAATACCCTAGCATCACATAGCTGTTCAAATGTAGCCAAGGAATAACAATAAAGTTTCTCATAATAACTGGGCTGTAGACTCTTCACTACCAAGCGCACTTGGTCCTTTTCAGCAGGCCTATTGGTCATATTTATGGCCTTTTTTCTCCATCTCAATAAATACTCAGAAAAAGTTTCATTTGGTTTTTGCCTTGTGGTCTCTAAGTCTCTCAGGGTAACATCCAAAGCTGTATTATAGGCGTACTGTTACACAAATCTCCTAACTAGCTCCTCCCAACCTCTTCTCACAATGGCTTCTAGCCCATGGTACCATGAAGATGCAACCCCTTTTAGTGACATAGAAAAGAACTCAGTGACTTGGTTCTTAGTCAAACCAATTATTCTCATGACTATCAGATAAGACTTGAGGTGGGTTTTTGGGTCACCAGTACCATCAAACTTAGGCAAATCAAGAAGTCATCTGTATCTAACAGCCCCATTTAGTAAACTCGGCTTGCTTTTTCACACTAGCTTGAAGTTTTTTCATCATCTTAGTAACAACTCCAATCTCCTCACTTGTCCCATTTTCTTTCTTTTTGGCTTTGTCTTGGAGATAATTCTCTTCATCCCAGAGGTCATCAAAGGCCTTCTTTTTACCAGTCTCTTCTTTAGGCATTTTCACCTGAATATAACTAGCCCCACCTATCTCTTGCTTTTTCTCAAAGTTGGCCATGATTTTTCCTTCAAGCTCAGCTATCTTGGCATTCAAAGCTTCCTCAAGCATCTATCTAAACATGACCTTAGTGTCTTCCATTTTAGCTTGTGCAGGTGTGACTCTTACTAATCTCTTTCCCTCCCTAACCCAAGTGACCTGGTTAGAAGTCTTTCTGGTGTGTTCTAAAGCTATGTTTACTATAAGAGAAAAAGAAAACACAAGGTTTTAACAACTTATTCTATGTGTAAACGCAATGCATGAATGCATGAATGTGCACTTTCATTTTTTACTTTTACCTTTATAAAACCAAAACTGAATCGTACTAATAGAACCAAAACTGAACCAAAACCAAACCATATAAACCGAACTAAGATTGGACTAAAGACTGAATAAAAATAAAAAAGAATATCTCCAGAATTGAATCTTTTCCCCCTTATACCTCCAACTCTCACATGTAGGGTAGGAAAAAAAATT
This sequence comes from Hevea brasiliensis, assembly GCF_030052815.1. Lineage (NCBI taxonomy): Eukaryota > Viridiplantae > Streptophyta > Magnoliopsida > Malpighiales > Euphorbiaceae > Hevea > Hevea brasiliensis. Next base: position 648,015 of record NW_026614597.1, on the reverse strand, counting down.
CTATCCTAGGCTATGATACACTGTACACACCAACAGGGGGTGGTCCAGGACAATCCTTTCCTCATAAATAAAGGATTTATATCCTTAAAGTTTAACCATAAGTAAGCATCCTCTTGCTTAACATGGGTTTTGAAATGGATTTGGGCCTATACACACATTGGGTTTATGCATGAGCCTAAGTTTATCTCAACTATCACTAGAACTTATGGTTTGAACCATAAGGTTATAAATCCAGCACAACAAAAATCTACAGGATATCTAGAGCTAAAATCTATGGCTTATGGGCTTCATCGGGTAGGAAAAGGGTTATCCATGCGAGAGCTTATCCATTAAGCACAACGGCCAGAGCTATGGCTCTTTTATATACTCGATGGTATTGGCATGGGGTGCTAGCATTCACCAATTCGTTATAATTCGAGTGAAACTATGGTCTCCTTGGCTAGTACTAGCGAGGCTAAAAGGGTAAGGGTGATCCGTGTGATAGTGTAGTGCAATGTAAAAGGTTTAACAAAGGAATAATATTAGACTAATAGAAACATATTGGAGTAACTATCCATTTAGTCCTCAGTGGAGTTGCCAAACTGTAAGAGCATGGGGATTCGTAGTAAGGCGTGAGGTGAAATATCATCTACTAGAATTATATAAAATGCATCAGGTAATGCCTAGAAAAAATGGTGGAGTCACAATGTTCTCATTTAAGGACCACCTCCTTAGACAACATTTCCTAAACATGCACTGCATACAAACCTAATAGAATCAAACCACTGGTAAATACCATCTTCCCATAATGCTATAACTGCACTAAGGATTTATACCACAAAGGCATAGATAGACAAGAGTCGCCACCCGGGTAATAATGGGACATATTCAGTGTTTCTTCCAAGGGTCATGGATGGCAACTTACTCCTTATAGAGTTTTCATAACCGTCATTACCATAGCCCAATGTCTAGGTTCGGGATAGAGGATACATAAGGGGAAGGTGTTAGACACCCCTTACACCTGGTCTAACCTCTTTAATTCGAGAGCCAGTTCTCTACTAATGTTTCTAAAAGTCTTGTTTATTATTTCTCTATTAAACTTTATCCTAAAAATGCAATTCTAATCCTACACACGCAAGTAATTCACAAAAGGGTTGTTGTTTACAAACAATTTTTATGCACAAGTAATTTCTATCCATGGAGTTGCTAATTATTTAAATGATATTTATTAGATGACTAAAATTAATTTATTATTGAGAATTTAATTTACAAACAAATTCAATTTCAAATAACCCTAAGTTTCTATTTAACCTAATTAATTAATTTTTCACCAAGTTGCCCTAAGAATAATTAAACTAAATTAATTATGTGCATGTGTAATTTATTCTAATATCACATAAGGCCCAAACAATCACAACCTAATAAAGATTTTTAACATGCAAATTTATTTTATAATTACCAAGTATTAAATTAAATTTATTTTACATGTCAAGGTTAGTTTAATTTACAAACAAGATTAATTTTAATTTACCAAGTATTTATTTAAATTAATTATATACAAAAGTCAGTTAAATTAAAAAAAACAAAGTTAATTTTAGTTTACAAAATAAAATTTGTATTATTACTACATTTTCATGCCAATAATCATTTTAGGAATTCAAGGCTACTTACCTGTTGGTAAATGCAGTTGCCATTGGGGCAAGCTACCCTTAGAAAATAGTCTTCTCTTCTAGTATGACAATGATATCCCTAGCTTACTCCCATTTAGCTCTGCGTAAATGCCCTCTTTGGTACTTAACTTAGGGCTACGTACCAAATTTGTTTGTAATAATAAAAAAAATAAAGAAAACTTAAAGGAAATAAATGAAGTAAAGAAAATAAGAAAATACTAATAACAATTCACATTGAATTCTAACTTTAGTCTCCTAAGGGTTAAGATTTTTAATTAGTTACAACTACCTAAGGGTCCAGGTCTTCTAACATATTCCAAAAACTTTATAACACTTATTAAATTTAAAAAAAAAAAAACTTAGAAAAATAGATCAAATATCAATTAGAACCCAAAAAAATATAAGAACATGTATTAACATATAATTTCCAAATTCTGGGAGATTGACAGTAGCAAGAAATCTGATTTTTGAAAAATAGTTAGACATGCCTAAAAATCATGAAAAAATTACAGAAGATAGCCGACAATAATAAAAGATCCTAAAATTTATAAACCAAACAAAACCCTAGCCGAATAGTCTACACAAATCGTAACTTTTATAAGTGACAAAATCATACTACTTTTTTATAAAATTCATAACTCATCAACCTCAATAGATATGAGTGTGAAACCAATTGGAAAATATTCATAAGATTCTGAAATTAATTTTAGATACCAGATTCATGCAAAAGTATTAATAAACAAGGGAGATATGGGTTTCACAAGTCGAATATGCTGCAAATCGGATTTTGCAGGAACTCTTAACTTCAAACAGCCATAACTTACAAAATACAAAAGCTTTTTCAGTGATTCTTGAGCCTAAAATTAATAAAATTTCGTGTAGAATATGAATATAATTTTATTAAAATTTTTATAGATTCATAAGTAACAAAAAATAATAAAAACATGAGAGATAGAAAACTAAATATATGGAGAGTTGTATATCCCCTCAAATTAAACATGATTACATGATCGATATAAACATGCAAGATAAATTAAAACTCAAAGAACATAGAATTAAATATTACGTGGTATAGATCTTGAAAAGAAAATAATGAAAACAAACCTTCAAGAAATCTTGAGAGAAAATCTTCTTGAAGAAAAGAAAAGAAATAAGAAAGAACTAAAAGAGTTTCTGAATATCTCTAAATTTTCTATAGCTCTAAGATATCTCTAAATAGCCCTGAATATTTCTCAATATTTCTCCCTCCCCCCTTTTTCTTCTTCCTCAGTAGGGTATTTATAGGGTTTTGGGAGAGAGATGTGATAGGGTTTAGAGTCCTAGGGTGATAAGGTTCAGATAACTTAAACAACTGGAATTATAGAATTTGGGTGAGACTGGGATATGGGCGAGGTGTTTAAACCAATAGGAAGAGAGGGAAAAGGGAGTGGCACCAATAGGGAGTGAGAAAGAGGTGTGGTAAGGTTTGGAGTCCTAGTGTAATAAAGTTCAGATAACTTAAAGAACTGAGATTAAGGAATTTGGGTGAGACTAAGATATGGTTGAGGTGTTCCAACCAATAGGAAGGGAGGGGAAGGGGGCGACACCAATAAGGAGTGTGAAAGAGAGTGAGCCCAAGGGGAGAGAGAGTTTGTATGGGAGAGGGATAAAGAAAAAAATATTTTCTTATTTTAATTTTCAGAAAATAAATTAAATGAGTTCTATTTAAAATTTCTAACTAGACTTTCTTAGGCTCATGGGGCTCAATTAAACTTAATTAGGTCCATTTAAGAATTACCCATATTAAATTTAAACAAAATAAAATTTTATTTAAATTTAATTAAATTAATTTCCTAAAAAAACATATTATTATTATTATTATTATTATTATTATTATTATTATTATTATTATTATTATTATTATTATTATTATTATTATCATGCTATGAAATTAATAATTCATCTTCATGCCTCCAATTACATCTTACAGTCATATAATTTTTTATCATCAGGTTTCTCATAGCCTCAATGCACATACTCATCACAAAATAAGGGTTTACATCATAACACAAGTATATAAAGTTATGATCAAATATGTCTATGTTCCCTATATGCATTGATGTCTTGTCTTATATTTATATAATGTTAAAGTATGAGATAGTCTAGTGGATGTATGTATGTATGTAAGGTTAGTGTGGGCATGTATATTTAATATACGTTAGAATGTGAATATGCCTGCCAGTAGGATTGTATGGTTATGTGATTAAGTGAACTACTTTCCCTAGAACTTAATGGAGGAGCATAATAAGTACATGAATCATAAAACATGTAGGCATGTTCAAGAAGTAAGTGTAAGAAGGAAGTGTTGAGTTTCCCAATTGCATACAATAGTTGGTAGAGAAATGATAAAGACAAAAGAGCAAAATTAACTTGTAAAGTTATCATCTTAACATTATAATTGAATTATGTTGCCTATATGATAAGGTTCATGAATAAAGGAAACAGTGTCCTATTAATCATACTAAACGTGAAATATATGTAATGGAAGTCTACTTGGGTAATAAAAATACAAAGGGTGGACTTAATGATGAAAGAAAAGTAAAGTTGAATGTGATTAATAGGATGCAGTTAAACTTAAATGATATGATAAGGTTATCTAAAAGAGGTTCCTTAAGGAAACACTTCTAAGGTTAATGTATCAAATGCTTTGAATAGCAGTAAGAGAAATAACAAATAAGAAAGTAAAGGAAAATGAGTATGCTCTTCCGAGGGAAACAATTCTAAGTAATCATTTATGTGATGAACGAAAGTTAAATGGCTCTTAGTAGTCTTACAAAAGGTGTAGAAAAAGTTTAACTCTGCTTAAGTAAAGCAGAGTAGAGGAAATGGTAAAGTAAATCAGGAACAGAAAAAGAAATTTCAGCATAATGCATTTAAAAGTGTTAAGCTCTTAAGTTTGAGTCTTAGTAAAGGAAAGAACCTCCCTTTGACTTTAAAAAAAGTTATAAATTAGTAAGTGGGCCCTTAGATGGTCAGAGTACATAGTCTTAGGCTTGCTACAGGTTTCATCAGCCTTAAGCTAACCCACTCCCTAGCGTAAGTTATGACCTCTAGGTCGGCTCGTAATAAGTATTGTAATTTTTCCTTTAAAAACTTCAATTTTTTTCAGCCCAAAGACAAGTGTAGAACAAAAAAAAAAAATCTTAGCTTATTGAAAAAAAAAAAAGTGTAGAACAAGTGTGCAGGATTATGCAAATCAATTTCAAATTATATAAAATCTATACCTTGTGAAGAGAAAACCTAAATGATAAAATCTGAAGCAAAGTTGATTCTGTAGAAGTTGTTCCCAATTCTAAATAACTACTTAAAGCAATCTTTAATCAATTAAAACCAATGTTTTCAAATCCAACCCGGTCATAGAATGTGACACCCCTTACCCGTCTACAGTGTAGCCGAGCAAGTTATGCCACTCAGTGTGCCGGAGCACCAATTCATATTTTAATTACAATTTATCCCTTTTAATTCATTTATTTTCAATTTTTGATAAATCTGAATTTTTTCAAAATTTTTATAGAAAATCCGGTAGAGTGCCGGCTATAAATTGGAAAAACAGTTCTTCTGAATCTGTTTAAAAACACTTCCAAAATAATTTCCAAATTCAAACTCCATTATACACACATATCTCAACTCAATCTCAAATCACAACACTATTTTCAGAAATTTTTCTGTTCACTTCATCACTTGAAGCTCATTCATAAATATTTCTCAACATTTCATTCATCAACATACATTATACAGAAAATTTTAATAACATGAAATTTCATATATTTACACCATCAAATAATTTCAAGAGTTTATAGTTACAATCCAAAACTAATATAAAATACAAAATGCAAAAATGCTACCCCAAAGTCCTAATGTCCTACCATATGCACTGCAGATGTGAGGTGACTCTGGACTCCGAATGCAGATTTAATGGCTCACCCGGTCTGATGTCTGCTGGGCTCCCCAGCTAGGTCTCCAGTACCTGCGCGTGGCAAAAGCGACGCGCTAAGCAATTCTGCTTAGTGGTGAAATATAAAATAAAATAAAATAAAATAAAATAATTATGCAGAATGTATGATTTCATTTTTTTGGGTAGACTTAATTTCTGGTATTTATTGCAGTGTTATTCGATTAAAATTTATTATCATTGCCCGAGTAACTCATACTAGTTGTCTAGATTGGATAAACGGGTAAACTGGCACTGGTTACTAAGTACCTAGGACCATCACACCATCGGTCACATTGTGTCTCCCGGTGTGCAACAGAATAGACAATAAACTGTAATAATTATCAGGGATAAAACCCGAGTGCAACAACTCAAATAACATAGCCAAAGGCTATTATGTCACAGAATGGCATGGAAAGCCATGAAATACAGAATGGCAAGAAGCCATATACAGTACTACTAACAGAACCCTATTGGCATGCCAACCTATCCAAACCAATCACATTAGGCCTACTAGGGCATTTAACACTTTTAATTTATGTAATTCTTTAAAATTGAAATTTTATGGTTACTATTCATTTCATTAGTCAACTAAAATGTTGACTTTTGCATTGACAATAAGTACATTGGTTTAAATATCATCAACATACCACATTTTGCATTTTTAAATTGTTGGTATTGTTTGCCAATACAATTTCTAAGTTTAATGTTAATTGGACAGAATTTTCAGTTTTCAAGCTTTGGGTTTACTGTTCCATTAGTCATTTTTGCAGTGGGAATTTGGCAAAATGATCAACATGAAAGTTGTTCCTTATTTTGTCTAGTTGCATTTATTTTTTTGAATCACTCATTTGGAGTTTTGTAGCTCAAGTTACGGCCCAAAAACCACAACTGGCCAGATTGAAATTTTTCTAGAATTTCTGGACTGGCCAAATCTACAGTGTTAGGAGCAGTGACTGCAACTCACTTTTTGAATATGTTGTGGTCATAATTTGGGTTAGATTTCTTCATGAAAGTTGTAGGTCTATATCTCAGCTTATTGGTGGTCATTCTGCTCAGGCAGAATGCAGGTCACCCGGATTAGGGAAATCTTTTGGTCAACTTAGTTTGGTTTTTTGGGCACGGTTTCTTCACCAAAGCTGTGCCATTATGTGTCCAATTTGATGTCCAATTGGCCTTGCACCTATTGAACCTCTACAATTCCAGTTATTACTGCCCAAACCTGCTGGACTCATGCCCAGTCCTGTAGGTCACCAAGGGTAGCCATACCAAACTCTAATCCCACTACACAATTCACTTCATTTTTTATTTAAACAGAACCAAATGGTCACTAATTGACCATTAAAACCTACTTTCATCATCGCATGATCAAAGTCTCATTTTCCATCCCAAAACCCTAACTCAAACATCACATACCATTCAATATCATTGCATTTCAATATTCCACTTAAGAGATGCAATTTAAGGGCAGCCATACTAGCATATTAGCTTCATAAAACTCATCACAATCATACCCCAACCAAGGCTGCCAAAATTTAGGGTTAGCATACCAATGGTATTTCATCAATTTTCTTTGTCATTTGCACTCATTCATAGTCCTTAAATGTGAATTTAAAGTGAAATTCAAAGTTAGGTCACAAACCTCTATGGAGTGAGATTTCTCACTTTCTAGGGTTCTTCCTTTCCTTTTCTTTTTGCTCCCAAAAGACTCTCCAAGGTGTAAGAATACTTTTTTGTATTGGGAATATAGGGTTTAGTGGGGTGAGAGCTAGGGAAATTAAGCTTTCAAAAGCTTGAAAATGGGTGGCTATGGTGGGGTATGGGTGACGGCAAGAAGAAGAGGAAGAAGAGAGTTCTGATTTTTTTTCATTTTTCAGCCCATTTTGTCTCTTTTAAGTAAGATTATGCCATGTGTCAACATTGGATTGGTTGGGAGAATTTTAATGACATCATGATGATGTCATAATTCCATTTTCTTTTATTTTCTCTCCATTTCTTGTCTATTTAATTTCAATTAAATTTTTAGCAACATTTATTCATATTTTATGTTATATAAATTATTTATTTAACTGGACAAGTTGGCCAAAAATCATCTCTGAAGACGAAATGACCAAAATGCCCTCTGTTTGGCTTAACGAGCCAAAATTGTGTGTACTGATAGAAAAAATTTTCTAAGTATTTTCTTGGCATTCTAATGCCATAGGAACCTCAATGAACCTTCTCTGGAGTCCCAATAATTAGTTTATAATTTTTCCCTCAGGTTTAGGGTTGCTAACGGCCTTCACCGTCACTTCCCCTTCGGGTTACTCATCCTTGGTGTTTCGGCTCATTTAACCTTAGTGTTTTTCGTTTCTAAAATTTTTTCCTGGATTTTTATGAGCATTATTTAGTTTCTTTATAACTTCTCACTCTAGTCTATTTATAATTTCAAACATTTTAGCTGCTTGGATCAACATTGGTCATCGAAATAGGAGACTGTACGGATTAGCTAAAGTGAGGATGTTACAACTCTTCCCCTCTAATAAAAATTTCGTCCTCGAAATTTACCTGATGCAAACAGTTGAGGAAACTGTTGCCTCATCGTTTCTTCACTTTCCCAAGTTACCTCTTCAGTGTTGTGGTGTCTCCATAGCACTTTCACCAATGGAATTTGTTTATTTCTCAATTCCTTCACTTCCCAAGCTAGGATCTGTATAGGTTCTTCTGTATATGTCAAGTCTGGTTGGATTTTAATCTCTTCTATGGAAATGACATGTGAAGGGTTTGAGCGATATCTTCTCAACATGGAAACATGGAATACATTATGAAATTTTATCCAGTTCTAGTGGTAAAGCTAGCCGATAGGCCACTAGTCCCACACGTTCAATGACTTCATATGAGCCAATGAACCTAGGGCTTAACTTACCCTTCCTTCCAAACCTCAGTACTTTTTTCCACGGTGAGACTTTGAGAAACACTTTATCGCCAACTGCATACTCTATCTCTTTTCTTTTCAAGTCGGCATAAGAATTCTGTCTATCTGAGGCAACCATCAGGTTAGCTTTGATTATCTTCACTTTCTCCTCAGTCTGTTTCACCAGGTCTGGTCCTACCAGCTTATCTTCGCCCAATTCAGTCCAGCACACTGGAGTTCTGCATTTCCTCCCATACAGTGCTTCATACGGAGCCATTTGAATGCTAGCTTGGTAGCTATTGTTGTATGCGAATTCTGCCAGTGGGAGGTATCTATCCCAACTCCCCTCAAATTCAATAACACAACTCCTTAGCATATCCTCCAGGATCTATCACATAATTCACATTATTACTATCATTTCAATTTATTAATTGTGAAAATTCAATTAGTTCTTAGGTTTACCGGGATTAGTCATTCTGATTGTCCATCCGTCTGAGGATGAAAAGCCATGCTAAAACGGAGTTGTGTGCCCAAGGCTTCTTGCAACTTTTTCCAGAATCTGGATGTAAACCTTGGGTCTCGGTCAGATATGATGGAAAGTGGAATTCCATGCAGTCTAACTATCTCACTTATATACAATTCTGCTAGCTTCTCTAGTGAGTAGTTAGTCCTAACTGGCAAAAAATGTGCTGACTTCGTCAATCTATCCACTATCACCCACATTGCATCATGCTTTTTTTTGGATGAGAGGTAGACCACTAACAAAATCCATAGTGACCTAGTCCCATTTCTATTCAGGTATGCTTATAGGCTGTAGTAATCCTGATGGAACTTGATATTCTGCTTTAACTTGCTGACATGTCAAACACTTAGTCATATAGTCAACTATATCCCTCTTCATACCAGGCCACTAATAATGAGGCTTCAAATCATTCTACATTTTCGTGCTTCCCGGGTGCATAGCATAAACACTAATGTGTGCTTCTTTCTAAATACTAGTCTTCAATTCCCCATCATCTGATACACACACTCTTCCTCTGTTGTACAGACATCCATCTGCTTTCACCTCATATTCAGTTTCCTTTCCCTCTAGAATTTTACCCACAATGGCCATTAATTTTTCATCTGCCCTCTGCCCATCTTGTATTTGCTATAGCAGGGTTGGCCTCACTTGCAACTCAGCCAAAATAGCTCCATCTTGTGCTAAGGACAGACAGGCATTTAGTGATCTTAAAGCTGTGATGGACTTCCTGCTCAAAGCATCAGCAACTACATTTGCCTTCCCTGGATGATAATCTATCACACAATCATAGTCCTTTAGGAACTCAATCCATCGCCTCTGTCTAAGATTGAGCTCCTTCTGGGTTGGCAAATACTTTAGACTCTTGTGGTCTGTATAGATGTAGCATTTTTCACCATATAAATAATGCCTCCATATCTTCAGTGCGAAGATAATTGCTGCTAACTCCAAATCATGAGTAGGGTAGTTCTGTTCATGTGGCCTTAACTACCTGGAAGCATAGGCGACCACTTTCCCTTCTTGCATCAATAAACACACCCTAGCCCATTATGTGAGGCATCACTATAGGCCACAAAGTCTTTTCCTGACACTGGCTGTGTTAACACTGGTGCTTCTGTCAACATAGCCTTCAGCCTCTCAAAACTGGCTTGGCACTTATCGTTCCAGCCAAATTTCACATTCTTGTGCAATAACTTGGTCATTGGAGCAGTTATAAGGGAAAACCCCTTCACAAATCTTCTGTAATACCCAACTAGCCCCAAGAAACTTCTGACCTCAGTTGTATTTCTGGGAGGCTTCCATTCCATCACTGCTTCTATCTTTTTGGAATCCATTCTAATCCCCTCAGCTGATACTATGAGTCCAAGAAAGGAGATTTCACTCATCCAGAAGTCACACTTGGACAGCTTAGCATACAGCTTCTTTTCTCGCAGGGTTTACAGAATAATCCTCAAATGTTCATCATGTTCTTCCCTGGTCTTGGAATACACCAGAATATCATCAATAAAGGCCACTACAAACCAATCTAAATATGGATAGAAGATACGGTTCATAAGGTTCATAAATGCTGCTGGTGCATTTGTTAATCCAAACGGCATCACTAGAAATTCATAGTGCCCATACTGGGTTCTGAATGCAGTTTTTGACACATCTGCATCCTTTACCCTCAACTGATGATACCCTGATTTGAGATCAATTTTTGAAAATACACCGCTCCTTCAACCGATCAAACGGATCGTCAGTGCGGGCAATGGATATTTATTCTTCACAGTTACTTTGTTCAACTGCCGGTAATCAATACACAATCTCAAAGTTCCATCCTTCTTCTTCACAAACAGCACCAGAGCTCCCCATGGTGACATACTGGGGCGTATGAGCCCCTTATCGAGTAACTTCTACAACTGAATTTTCAACTCCTTCAATTCAATGGGTGTCATTCTATAAGGAGCAAATGAAATTGGTGCTGTACCCGGCATTACCTCAATAGCATACTCGACTTCCCTTTCTGGTGGTAAACCAGGCAACTCTTCAGGAAATACATCTAGGAAGTCTCTTACTGTGGATATATCACACAGGTTTGGTTTAGCCTGCCTAGTATCAACCACGTGTGCTAGGTAAGCTTCACAGCCTTTTCTCATCAATCTTCTTGCAACTGTGGCTAAGATAACATTGGACAGGAAATCTGTCCTTTCACCCACAACAATAATCTCATTACCCCTAGAAGTTTTCAGAGAAATTGTAACACCCCTTACCCGTCTACAGAATAGCCGAGCAAGGCGTGCTACATGGCGTGCCGAAGCACCTAGTCTGTGAATATCACATTTTCTAAACTCAATTTGATTTTAAGAAGTCATTTATGTAATATTCATATCATGTTGATACTATTGTCATACTTTGTTAAAATCAGTGTTTCAAGACCGGTAATAAAAATTTGGTAAGGTGCCGTCTATATTTAGGACAAACTGTCCTTCCAAACCTGTTGAAAACAGTTCAATATGACAATATCAAAATTTCAAATATTTCACAGTCTCTATTTCTCAATAAAGTCTATAGATTTTTACAGCCATTAAACAGTTCCATAATATAGTCCATAATAATTTAAATATATACAGAACATCTCCATGTTATTTAATATGTACAAGATATTACAAACTTTAGAGCTTTCATAATATTACAAAATACAAGACCAAATTTCAAAAATACAACAAAAGTACAAAATACAGGTTATCCTAAGTCCTACCATGTATGCAATGTAGTGCAGATGACTCTGGACTCCTGTGTAGATCTGATGTCTCACCCGGTCGTAGGTCTGCTGGGCTCCCCAGCTGTATCTCCAATACCTACGCGTTACAAAAGCAACGCGCTAAGCAATTTTGCTTAGTGGTGCCAAATATATAAAGAAATATACACTAAAATAAAGTAAATAAAGTATTTACAAATTTTTTTGTGGTCTTTGTATGTCGATGATGGATTTATGTATTTGAATTTTTAATAGTACTTGAATTACGCCAGTATAGCCTATATCTTGACGGCATGGATAAGCGGATATCTCGCATGGGTACCTAGTACCTCGGGCCGTCACACCATCAGTCACAAAGTGTTTCCTGGTGTGCAAATAGCGTGGCTAAAAAGCCATATAGTCAATCTGGCGATAAGCCAAAAATAAATACATAATATGTATAGCCGTAGGCTATTAAAGTCACAGTGCGGCATAATAAGCCGTAAAAACACAGTATGGCATGAAGCCATTTACAGAACAACTGTCAGAATCCTATTGGCATGCCAACCTATCCATACTAGTCAACTAGGCAAACTAAGGCACATTATAAATTAATTGTTTAATTCTTCAATCTTTGGAGTTTACTAACTATTGTATAATTCACAAGTCAATGCATATGTTGACCTTTTTAGGTAATATGGACAAGTTGTTTCTAGCATCAATATGTTACAATTTATATCTCAATATGCTGCCAATATAGTGCAATTTACCATTTTTACAAGTTGGCATTCATTGCCAAAATGCTTCAAGCATCATTGTATGCAAAATGTCAAATTTTCAATTTTTGTGTGCTAGATTGGTCTAGCTTAAAGTCCCATTTCCTTTGGTTTTTAGCTTCTGGTCAAAGAAGCAAAATTGTATCTCTATATCTTATTGCACGCGGGGCAAAATTTCAGGTCATTCCGAGTTGTGTAGACCAAGATATGGTCAATTTGCTAAAGCTGGACAGATTGCACTTTTAGTGCACAATTTGGTCAAATTTTAGGTCACTTTTGGTTCGGCAGTTTTTGTGCCCGAACTTGTGCAAGCCATTTGACTTGGTTCTGGTCATTTCTGGGCTTTGGTGTCTTCATAAGACTTGTAGATATAGGTCTTAACTATTCATGGTCAAAATTTCAGGTCAATTGGACCTGTTTTGAGTGAGTTATGGCCCAAACACTAACTGCTGCCCAAATGGTCAGTTTTCAGGCCTCAAATGCACTAATTCGGATTTGGTCACTTTTTAAGGTCAGTTTCTAGGCAGAATTTTGGCAACCTTTCTACATGAAAGTTGGCCTATTTGGTGTCTAGTTTCACCCCATATTGGCTTCATACCAATTGGGTTCATAGTTTGGCACTTATGGCCTCATTTAGGTGCTGCCTTCAATACACAACCTGCACAAAGCTCATACACTTCCAATTTAATGTTCCTCCTCCTCCTCATTACTACAATATTCAATCAACAAAACTTCTATACATATATTGTACACAATTTCAGCAACAATTCTGGGCAGAATGTTCAAGTGCTCAATGCACACAATCCATCATTAAGTTCAACATTCACTTCCACCAAAATTCAACATACTTCAATGTTAATATTACACATATACTTAAATATATTCATACTTCAAGATCACTTACACTTGCTGCCCACAAATTGACATTAACATATATCATTAATAACCATATATTCATACACAAATTCATGCTATTAGGGGCTGCCAAACATGGCAGTTTGCTCAAGGCTTCAAGGTTCCATTTCACACCTTAAATCTAAACACTACATGTACATACTTATGCACAAACTTACTCTAACTTTCATTTGAATCAATCAACCTTCATTTTCATTCATTAGAAGTAAAAATAACTCAAGCTCAACAAGAGTTCATGGCTGCCAAAAATGGACAAATTCATTTCTCACTATTTCTTTCATTTCTCTTCACCAAAACACTCACCTCAACCTAAACACAAGCTTTACCAAAGCAAGGGAGGGATTTTGGACACTTACTACTTTTGGAGCTTGTTAAAACTTCACCAAATCTCTTCCTTTTTGTTCTCTATAATCTTCCCAAGAGGTGTGGACCAAGTTTAATGAAAGAATTTAAGTGGAAACATGGCGTGAAGGTGCTTGCATGAGAGATTAGGAAGCTTTGCCCATGGTGTTTTCATGGTGGTCCATTTCGGCTGGAGAAGATGATGCAGAAAACTGAAGTGTTTAGTGGACATACACATGTCCTTTAGGTGTTTAAATACCCCTTAGTGCCCCACTCACTTTTAATTAAGTAATTTTATATGTTAAGATTTTAATTATTCACTTTATACCCCATTTCTTGCACTATTAATATAATGTACCACAATTTTAATTTTTAAGACATTTATAAAGTGTAATATCATTTATTTTTAATGGACATTGAGGTCAAAAGGCAACTCTAGGTGTCAAATGACCAAAATACCCCACTTCGGGTTATATTCCCGATTTTTTGGTAATACCGATTTTTGTCTATTTCTCGATTTTTCGTTTTTCTTTGTACTAATTTATTAATTTTTATTTGATATTTCTAGTGTCAATTACATTTCAATAAATCTTTATTTATGTCTCAAAATTATATTCAGGGTTCCATGGCCATGGTCGGACAACGCCTTCCTGTCTGATCACCCATCACTGTGGTGCCGACTCGTTTAACTTAGCATCATTTTCTCTCTTTCATTTTTGTTTGATTTTTCTTGTATTTTCTTTTTATTTATTTCGTCATTATATGTCTATTTACTATAACCGAAGTGTAGTTCGGACATCTGTCTTGCTGGTGTTATTTGACCTCTGGAGCAGGCGTCTGAGAACACGTGCAATGGGGATGTTACAACTCTTCCCCTCTAAATAAAAATTTCGTCCTCGAAATTTACTTGATGTGAAGAGCTGAGGGAACTGTTGTCTCATTGTCTCCTCGCTCTCCCATGTTGCCTCTTCCGTGTTGTGGTGTCTCTATAGGATTTTCACTAGTGGAATTGTCTTATTTCTGAGCTCTTTTATCTCTCGTGCCAAGATTTTAATTGGTTCTTCTTCATATGTCAGGTCAGGTTATACCACAATTTCTTCTGCTGAGATGACATGTGAAGGATCTGATCTGTATCTTCTGAGCATCGAGACATGAAACACATTATGTATCTTGTCCAACTCAGGTGATAAGGCTAATCGGTAGGCTACTGGTCCCACACGTTCAATAACTTCATATGGGCCAATAAACCTAGGGCTTAGTTTTCCCTTTTTCCCAAATCTCAACACTTTCTTCCACGGTGATACTTTGAGAAATAACTTCTCGCCAACTTCATACTCAATGTCTTTTCTCCTCAAGTCGATAAGATTTACATGATGCGAGGCAACTTTCAAATTGGCCTTTATCAGTTTCACCTTTTCCTCTGTCTGTTTTATCAAGTCTAGCCCCACTAGCTTATCTTCACCCAATTCAGTCCAATATACAGGTGTTCTGCATTTTCTCCCATACAGTGCTTCATAGGGTGCCATTTGTATGCTAGCTTGATAGCTATTATTATATGCAAATTCTGCCAGTGGAAGGTATCTGTCCCAACTTCCCTTAAACTCAATAACACAACTTCTCAGCATATCCTCGAGGACCTATCACATATATTCAGTTATTACTATCATTATCAGTTCAATTATTGTTTACAATAACTCAATGAGTTTCAAAATTTACTTGGATTATTCTTTCCTACTGTCCATCCGTCTGAGGATGAAAAGCCGTACTAAAATGGAGTTGTGTGCCCAAGGATTCTTGTAATTTCTTCCAAAATCTAGATGTAAACCTCGGGTTTCTATCAGATATAATGGAAAGTGGAATTCCATGTAGTCTAACTATCTCGCTGATGTACAATTCTGCTAGCTTTTCCAGTGAGTAGTCAGTTCTGATTGGCAGAAAATGTGTTGATTTGGTTAACCTATCCACAATCACCCATACTACATCATGCTTCTTCTGAGTGAGAGGTAGACCACTGACAAAGTCCATAGTGACTCGGTCCCACTTCCATTCAGGTATGTTTATGGGCTGTAACAAACCTGATGGAACTTGATGTTCTACTTTGACTTGCTGACTTGTCAAGCATCTAGTTACATAGTCAACTACCCACCAGTATCGGAGTTTCAGGTCATGGTACATTTTTGTGCTTCCTGGGTGCATAGCATACACACTGTTATGTGCTTCTTTCAGAATACTAGTTTTCAACTCTTTATCATCTGGTACACATACTCTATCTTTATAGTACAGGCACCCATTTTCTTTCACTTCATATTCAGTTTCCTTCCCCTCAGTGATTTTGCCCATAACAGCCATTAATTTCTCATCTGTCTTCTGCCCATCCTGTATCTGTTGTAACACATTCGGCTTCACTTGCAATTCAGCCAAAATAACCCCATCATGAGTTAAGGATAGTTGGACATTCAGAGATCTTAATGCTACAATAGATTTTCTGCTTAAAGCATCAGCAACTACATTTGTCTTCCCAGGGTGGTAGTCAATTACACAATCATAATCTTTCAAGAATTCAATCCACCGCCTCTGTCTCAAATTAAGTTCCTTCTGGGTTGGCAGATACTTCAGACTCTTATGGTCTGTGTATATGTAGCATTTTTCCCCATACAAGTAATGCCTCCATATCTTCAATGCGAAGATAATTGCTGCTAACTCCAAATCATGAGTAGGGTAATTCTTTTCATATGGCCTTAACTGCCTGGAAGCATATGCGACCACTTTCCCTTCTTGCATGAGTACACACCCTAATTCATTGTGTGAGGCATCACTGTAGACTACAAAGTCTTTTCCAGACATTGGCTGTGTTAACACTGGTGCCTTTGTCAACATATCCTTCAGCCTCTAAAAACTGGCTTGACACTTATCATTCCAGTCAAATTTCATATTCTTGTGCAGTAATTTGGTCATTGGAGCAGCTATCAGGGAAAATCCCTTTACAAATCTTCTGTAATAACCAGCTAACCCCAAGAAACTTCTGATCTCAGTTGTATTTCTGGGAGGCTTCCATTCCATCACTGCTTCAATCTTCTTGGGATCCACTCTAATCCCTTCAGCTGATACTACATGTCCAAGGAATGCAATCTCATTCAACCAGAACTCACACTTGGACAATTTAGCATACAGTTTCTTCTCTTTTAGAGTCTGCAGAATAATTCTCAAATGCTCATCATGTTCTGCTTTATCCTTGGAATACACCAGGATGTCATCAATGAAGACCACTACGAACCGATCTAAGTATGGATGGAAGATACGGTTCATGAGGTCCATGAATACTGCTGGACCGTTTGTTAACCCAAATGGCATCACTAGGAATTCATAATGCCCATACCGGGTTCTAAATGCAGTCTTAGGCACATCTGCATACTTAACCCTTAGCTGATGATACGCTGATCTGAGATCAATCTTAGAAAACACACCGGCTCCCTTCAACTGATCAAACAGATCGTCAATTCTAGGCAACGGATACTTGTTCTTCACTGTTACTCTGTTTAACTGTCGGTAGTTAACACATAACCTTAGTGTCCCATCTTTCTTCTTTACAAACAGTACCGGAGCTCCCCACGGTGACACACTGGGGCGTATGAACCCCTTGTCTAGTAATTCTTGTAGCTGGATTTTTAACTCTTTCAATTCAACAGGTGCCATCCACTAATTGCTGTGGTTATGGGCCAACAGGTGCCATCCCCTTGTCTAGTAATTCTTGGACCTGTTTTGAGTGAGTTATGGCCCAAACTCTAACTGCTGCCCAAATGGTCAGTTTTCAGGCCTCAAATGCACTAATCCGGATTTGGTCACTTTTTAAGGTCAGTTTCTAGGCAGAATTTTGGCAACCTTTCTACATGAAAGTTGGCCTATTTGGTGTCTAGTTTCACCCCATATTGGCCTCATACCAATTGGGTTCATAGTTTGGCACTTATGGCCTCATTTAAGTGCTGCCTTCAATACACAACCTGCACAAAGCTCATACACTTCCAATTTAATGTTCCTCCTCCTCCTCATTACTACAATATTCAATCAACAACACTTCTATACATATATTGTACACAATTTCAGCAACAATTCTGGGCAGAATGTTCAAGTGCTCAATGCACACAATCCATCATTAAGTTCAACATTCACTTCCACCAAAATTCAACATACTTCAATGTTAATATTACACATATACTTCAAGATCACTTACACTTGCTGCCCACAAATTGACATTAACATATATCATTAATAACCATATATTCACACACAAATTCATGCTATTAGGGGCTGCCAAACATGGCAGTTTGCTCAAGGCTTCAAGGTTCCATTTCACACCTTAAATCTAAACACTACATGTACATACTTATGCACAAACTTACTCTAACTTTCATTTGAATCAATCAACCTTCATTTTCGTTCTTTAGAAGTAAAAATAACTCAAGCTCAACAAGGGTTCATGGCTGCCAAAAATGGACAAATTCATTTCTCACTATTTCTTTCATTTCTCTTCACCAAAACACTCACCTCAACCTAAACACAAGCTTTACCAAAGCAAGGGAGGGATTTTGGACACTTACTACTTTTGGAGCTTGTTAAAACTTCACCAAATCTCTTCCTTTTTGTTCTCTATAATCTGCCCAAGAGGTGTGGACCAAGTTTAATGAAAGAATTTAAGTGGAAACATGGCGTGAAGGTACTTGCATGAGAGATTAGGAAGCTTTGCCCATGGTGTTTTCATGGTGGTCCATTTCGGCTGGAGAAGATGATGCAGAAAACTGTAGTGTTTAGTGGACATACACATGTCCTTTAGGTGTTTAAATACCCCTTAGTGCCCCACTCACTTTTAATTAAGTAATTTTATATGTTAAGATTTTAATTATTCACTTTATACCCCATTTCTTGCACTATTAATATAATGTACCACAATTTTAATTTTTAAGACATTTATAAAGTGTAATATCATTTATTTTTAATTGACATTGAGGTCAAAAGGCAACTCTAGATGTCAAATGACCAAAATACCCCACTTCGGGTTATATTCCCGATTTTTCGGTAATACTAATTTTTGTCTATTTCTCGATTTTTCGTTTTTCTTTGTACTAATTTATTAATTTTTCTTTGATATTTCTAGTGTCAATTACATTTCAATAAATCTTTATTTATGTCTCAAAATTATATTCAGAGGGTTCCCCGCGGTCCTGGGGTTAGCAACGGCCTTCCCGGTGCGGTCACCCATCCCTGTGGTGCCGGCTCGTTTAACTTAGCATCATTTTCTCTCTTTCACTTTTGTTTGATTTTTCTTGTATTTTCTTTTTATTTATTTCATCATTATATGTCTGTTTACTATCACCGAAGTATAGTTCCAGACATCCTGACTTGCCTAGACTGTTATTTGACTACTGGAGCAACCAAACGTACAGAACACGTGCAATGGGGATGTTACAGAAATCTTCTTCAATTTGCAATTAACTATTGCCTGATGACGTGACAACCAGTCCATACCCAAAGTCATGTCAAACTCGTGGAAGGGCAATTCAATTGAGGTCTGCCGAGAATTCATACCCCTGAATCCTCAACGGGCAACCTTTATACACCTTATTCACTACCACACTGTGGCCTAGTGGATTTGTGATCAGAATGTCTTGATCACTCTCCTCTACTGGAACTCCCCTCTCTATGGGTAGTTTGATGCAAATGTAGGAATGAGTGGATCCTGGATCCAACAATGCATGTCTGAAGTGTTGTAGAGGAAAGCGTACCCTTGATGACATTCGGGGCATCTTGCTCCTCTGAGCTCACGATGGCATAGGCCACAGTAGGTACTATAGTGTCGGCCTCTCGGTGACTCGGATGCGAGCCTCGATGATGGACCGGTGCCTCAGTTTATCGGGCTTCCTACCCCTTTACAGTGCGGGAGGCGGGTTTGTCAGCTTGTGTTGGAGCAACTGTAGTAGTCCTCTTCGGACAATTCTTGATCTGATGTTCTGTAGATCCACATTGTAAGCATGCACCAGTCACTCGCCAACAATCCCCCTTATGCCACTTCGGCCATCGATAAGCGAGAAAATCTGGGGTGGTCCCTAAACAGATCCACTGGAGGCTGCCTTGATGGTGTGGGTGGCCTCTCTAGGTGTGAGCAGTGGTGCAGGCCCACGAGGTGACCACGACCACGACCTGTGGTGGTTCTGAACTCTGAGCAAGAGGACCCTTACTCTTCTTACTGGGAGCAGAAAATGTACTGGACTAACCCGAACCCCTCTTCTGCTGTCTTTCCCTTCTATTTTGTTCATTTATTTGGACCCTTTCCACTTTTGATGCAACATTTACTAGCTTAGCAAAATCTGTAATCTCCAATGCTGTGATCATGACTTTGATATTGTCATTAAGTCCATCTTCAAACCTTCTGCACCTCTCTGCCTCTGTATGGACTATCTCTCTCCCATACCGGCTCAGTTTGACAAACTCATGCTCATACTCAACCACTGACAATTGCCTCTGTCTCACACTGATAAATTCTCTTCTTTATTCTTCTAAATACACTTTGCTAACATATTTCTTCCTGAACTCTGTGAGGAAGAATTCCCAGGTGATCCATTCTGGTTGCACCTCACTGGTTATTGTGTCCCACCACTGATATGCATCATCCTGAAGTAGGGACACAACACCCTCCAGGTTCAGCTCGAGGGTGCAGTTAAGCTGTTTCAGCACTCTGATGGTTCTGTCTAACCAATTTTCTGCGGTCATGGGATCATCCTCCCTCTTCCCAAAGAAATCCACAGCCCCATGTTTCCATAGTTTCTCCAGATGGGACTTCTGTGGTGCTGGTGGGGGTTGTGGCTGTGGCTGTGGTGGTGGAATTGCTCCCATCATTTGCCGGTAGAATTCAGTCATTGCTGAAATAGCTCAAACTGAGGTTGGGCAGGTGCCTCAGCTGTTGGTGGAGCAGATTCTCCCCTGCCCCCCAGATTCAGCCCTTGGTAGAGCACGACTCTCCACCTCTTCATCAACTGCTCTTTGCGAAGCAGGATCCATATCCTATTCAAAATAAGAAAATAAACAGATCTGCATCAGTATCACCTCAACACTTACAAATGCAATGCAATGGTATGCACTCTATCTAGGCCCAGAAACGCCTAAACCGATGCTCTGATACCACTAAATGTGACACTCCTTACCCGTCTATAGTGTAGCCGAGAAAGTTATGCCACTCAGTGTGCCGGAGCACCAGTTCATATTTTAATTACAATTTATCCCTTTTAATTCATTTATTTTTAATTTTTGATAAATCTGAATTTTTCCAAAATTTTTATAAAAAATCCGGCAAAGTGCCGGCTATAAATTGAAAAAATAGTTCTTCTGAACCTGTTTAAAAACACTTCCAAAATAATTTCCAAATTCAAACTCCATTATATACACATATCTCAACTCAATCTCAAATCACAACACTATTTTCAGAAATTTTTCTGTTCATGTCATCGCTTGAAGCTCATTTATAAATATTTCTCAACATTTCCTTTATCAACATACATTATACAGAAAATTTCAATAACATGAAATTTCATATATTTACACCATCAAATAATTTCAAGAGTTTATAGTTACAATCCAAAACTAATACAAAATACAAAATACAAAATGCTACCCCAAAGTCCTAATGTCCTACCATATGCACTGCAGATGTGAGGTGACTCTGGACTCTGGATGTAGATTTGAAGGCTCACCCGGTCTGATGTCTGCTGGGCTCGCCAGCTAGGTCTCTAGTACCTGCGCGTGGCAAAAGTGACGCGCTAAGAAATTCTGCTTAGCGGTGATTATATAAAATAAAATAAAGTAATTATGCAGAATGTATGATTTCATTTTTTTGGGTAGACTTAATTTCTGGTATTTATTGCAGTATTATTCGATTAAAATTTATTATCATTGCCCGAGTAACCCATACTAGTTGACTGGATTAGATAAACGGGTAAACTGGCATTGGGTACTAAGTACCTCGGATCATCACACCATCGGTCACATTGTGTCTCCCAGTGTGCAACAGAATAGCTAATAAGCTGTAATAATTATCAAGGATAAAACCCGAGTGTAACAACTCAAATAACATAGACAAAGGCTATTATGTCACAGAATGGCATGGAAAGCCATGAAACACAGAATGGCATGAAGCCATATGCAATACTGCTAACAGAACCCTATTGGCATGCCAACCTATCCAAACCAATCACATTAGGCCTACTAGGTCATTTAACACTTTTAATTTATGTAATTCTTTGAAATTAAAATTTTATGGTTACTATTCATTTCATTAGTCAACTAAAATGTTGACTTTTGCATTGACAATAGGTACATTGGTTTAAATATCATCAACATACCACTTTTTGCATTTTTAAATTATTGGTATTGGTTGCCAATACCATTTCTAAGTTTAATGTTAATTGGATAGAATTTTTAGTTTTCAAGCTTTGGGTTTACTGTTCTATTAGTCATTTTTGCAGTGGGAATTTGGCAAAATAATCAACATAAAAGTTGTTCCTTATTTTGTCTAGTTGCATTTCTTTTTTTTTGAATAACTCCATTTGGAGTTTTGTAGCTCAAGTTATGACCCAAAAACCACAACTGGCAGGATTGAAATTTTTCCAGAATTTCTGGACTGACCAAATCTACAGTGTTAGGAGCAATGACTGTAACTCACTTTTTGAATATGTTGTGGTCATAATTTGGGTTAGGTTTCTTCATGAAAGTTGTAGGTCTATATCTCAGCTTATTGGTGGTAAAATTTTAGGTCAATTGGACCTTTCTACACTGAGTTATGGCCAAATGACTAAACACTATTCATTTGGTCATTTTGCCAGTCTTGCAGGTCACCAAGGGCAGCCACACCAAACTCCAATCCCACTACACAATTCACTTCATTTTTTATTTAAACAGAACCAAATGGTCACTAATTGACCATTAAAACCTACTTTCATCATCACATGATCAAAGTCTCATTTTCCATCCCAAAACCCTAACTCAAACATCACATACCATTCAATATCATTGCATTTCAACATTCCACTTAAGAGATGCAATTTAAGGGCAGCCATACTAGCATGTTAGCTCCATAAAACTCATCACAATCATAACCCAACCAAGGCTGCCGAAATTTAGGGTTAGCATACCAATGGTATTTCATCGATTTTCTTTGTCATTTGCACTCATTCATAGTCCTTAAATATGAATTTAAAGTGAAATTCAAAGTTAGGTCACAAACCTCTATGGAGTGAGATTTCCCACTTGCTAGGGTTCTTCCTTTCCTTTTCTTTTTGCTCCTAAAAGACTCTCCAAGGTATAAGAACACTTTTTTGTATTGGGAATATAGGGTTTAGTGGGGTGAGAGCTAGGGAAATCAAGCTTTCAAAAGCTTGAAAATGGGTGGCTATGGTGGGTATGGGTGACGGCAAGAAGAAGAGGAAGAAGTGTGACACCCCTTGCAGGTACAGATATGCGAGTAAGTAATGCCACACGATTGTCTTGGCACACTCTAATATTCCTCAATTCATTTATATCATGCTTTTGAAGTTAATTTATGAAATATGATTTATTTTAACCATTTATCAAAAGCATTATTCATTTGAGGTTCCGAAGATTTTAAAGAAAATCCGGCGGAGTACTGGCTAAAAATGGAGAAAACAGTTCTTCGGAACTTGTTAAAAACACTTCCAATATTTGTATTTCATCATCTCAAACTCCAATATCCAAAATCTCAACAAGATTTCTCAATTTCAATTCTCAATAATCTTTTCATTTCTCAAACATCCATTTCTCATATACAAGCGATAAATACATGCTCAAATTTTTGCATTCATAGTCATAACTTTCATTATTTACATGAACATCAAAATATATTACATGAGTTCAAATACATATGAGAAAGTAAAAATCTGCTACAAAATATCAAAATGACAAAATGACACCTAGTGCCCTACCAATGCACTGTAGGTAGTGAGGTGACACGGACAACTGTGAAGCTGCGGATGGACTCACCCGATCACGTGGTCTCTTTGGGCTCACGATCGGGATCTCTCGGTACCTACGCGTGGCAAAAGCAACGCGCTAAGCAATAATTCTTAGTGGTGCAATAATAAAATAATAAGAAATAATAGATATAAATATGTATTGCATGTACATGTTTTGTTTGTCATGTATTTGTATATCCATTCATTTATTTTTTCTACATTGCTCATTTTCATTCATTTGGTTGCCCAAGTAACCTACACTAGACGACTGGACTGGATAACGGGTAAACTGGCACTGGGTACCTAGTACCTAGGGCCGTCACACCATCGGTCACATATGCATCTCCCGGTGTGTAAGCGAGCAGTAACAAGGCGTAAATAATATCAGGCACAAGGCCAAGTCTTAATACAAAGTCAGAATGTCTAAAAGCCATGAAATCACAGAATGGCATATTGCCATGTGCAGTACTGCTAACTGAACCCTATTGGCATGCCAAACTATCCAAACCAATCTTGTTAGGTATACTAGGGCATTTGAAACTTTTAAATTCTTCAATTTGTAAATTTCATGTTTTGGTGTTACTATTCACCTCATTGGTCAACAAAAATGTTGACTTTTGGATAGAAATTATGTTCATTGACTTTGGCACTCCCAACATACCACATTTGGTGTTTAAAACTTGTTGGCATTAAGTGTTAATACCATTTCAAAGTGTAACTGTACAAGCAGAATTTTCAGTTTTTGTGAGTCAACTTTACTGTTCCATTGGACACTGTTATTGTAGGAATTTGAAGAAATGTAAAACATGAAAGTTGTTCCTTATTTTGTCTAGTTGAATTTCCTTTTTTGAATCACTCCATTTGGAGTTTTGTAGCTCTAGATATGGTCCAAAGACCCAAGCTGGCCGAATGTGCATTCTGCAGAAAATTACCATATCTACAGTGCATGAACAGTAACTAGAGTCACTTGGTTGGATGGGTTCTGGCCATAATTTGGGGTAGGTTCCTTCATGAAAGTTGTTTGTCTATGTCTTAACTTGTTGCTGTAAAAATTTCAGGTCAATTGACCAAATCTAAAGTGAGTTATGGCCAAATGAACTGTTACTGTTCATTTGGCCAATTCTGCAGAATCAGTTTCAGGGTTCCGGATTGGGGCCAAGTTTTGGTCCTCTTGCTTTGGTCTTTTGGGCATGGTTTCTTCAGCAAAAATGTGCCATTATAAGCCTAGTTTCATGTCCAATTAGAAAAACTTCAATTGGACTAACACAGCCCAAGTTATGGCAGTGCAAAGGGACTGAATTTTCAGTCCCTATGCTGCTGTCCTAGGGCAGTTTATACCTTGACTTTGCCATACCATTTTTCAGTCCAAATTGTATTCAACATACCTCAAATGGTCACTTATTGACCATTAGATTGTTCTTTAACAGTTTAGTAAGTCAAGTCAATTTTTCATGCCTCAAAACCCTAATATCCAATGCAATTTACCCATAAACCTCAACTAGCACCCTAGTTCAACATCTATATAGGTATATAGCTTAACCATAACCTCCAATTCATTCTAAGTCCATTAAAAACATCCAAAACCATTCCTCTATTAGGGCTGCCGAATTCTTTGGTGGAGATATACATTGAATTTGTTTCATTATTTCACAATTTCTAGTTCATTACAAGCCTAAATCATGGAATTAATGAACTTTAATTACATATATGCACTAACCTTGATTGGGCAGAATTTCCAAAGCCCTAAACTTCACTTTCTTCCCTCTTGTTGGCTGCCAAAAGGTTTAGCAAGGTGTGGGATTAATTTTTGATGAAGGGACTTATGGGTTTTAGGGTGAGGAAGCATGGAAATTTGAAGCTTTTGTTGCAAATTAATGGAGGGAAATGGGGAGAGGGTTTCGGCTGGATTTTTGGGGAAAATGGCTGCTGCAATTTTGGTGGATTTAGCCTTCATTTAGTCTTTTATTTAGTTAGTCAAAGGATGGCTAAATTGTGATTGGTCCAAATTTTCTTAATGACATCACCATGATGTCATAATTAGGCTTTTTCCTCATTTTCTTTCCTTTCCTCCACTACTCATTTTCAATTTAATTTCTAGTAATGTTTATTCATATTTTATGTTATATTAATTATTTACTCAACTGGACAAGTTGGCCAAAAATCACCTCGGAAGGCGAAATGACCAAAATGCCCTCCGTTTGGCTTAACGGGTCAAAATTGTCTGTACCGATTGAAATATTTTTCTAGGTATTTTTTTGGCATTCTAATGCCATGGGAACCTCAGTAACCCTTCTCTGGAGTCCCAAAAATTATTTTATAATTTTTCCCCCGGGTCTAGGGCTCCTTGTTGCGAGAACCGCAACTTCCCTCTGATTCTGGCTCATTTAACTTGGTTGTATTTTATTTCTAAAATTTTTACTAAATTTTTCTTATTAATATTTGAGTTAATTATGGTTCTGATTTTAGTTTAAATATTTTTAGGACATTCTAGCTGTCAGGACCGACCAGTCACCGGAGCAGTATGGGATGTGCGGAGTGGTTATCGGGAGGGTGTTACAACTCTTCCCCTCTAATTTAAATTTCGTCCTCGAAATTTACAATCTAAGCAGTTGAGGGAACTGTTGCCTCATCGTTCTTCACTTTCCCAAGTTGCTTCCTCGGTGTTGTGGTGCCTCCAAAGCACTTTCACCAATGGAATTTGCTTGTTTCTCAACTCTTTCACTTCCAGAGCCAAGATCAGTAGAGGTTCTTCTTCGTATGTCAAATCCAGTGTATTTCAATTTCTTCTCTGGAGATGACATGTGAAGGATCTGCGGTATCTTACGAGCATGGATACATGGAACACATTGTGGATCTTGTCCACTCTGGTGGTAAAGCTAGCCTATAGGCCACTTTGGACCCACACGTTCAATAACTTCATATGGGCCAATGAACCTAGGGCTTAACTTACCTTTCCTTCCAAACCTCAACACTTTCTTCCATGGTGACACCTTGAGGAACACTTTGTCGCCAACCCCATATTCTATTTCTTTTCTCTTGGTCGGCATAAGATTTACATGCAGAGGCAACTTTGAGATTGACTTTGATTGATTTTACCTTCTCCTCGGCTGTTTCACAGTGCAGCCCTACCGATTTGTCTTCGCCCAATTCAGTCCGGCATCTTTGAGTTCTACATTTTCTCCCATACAGTAGCTTCATACGGGGCCATTTGGATACTAGCTTGATAGCTATTGTTGTATGCAAATTACGCGATGGGAGGTATCTATCCCAACTTCCCTCAAACTCAATGACACAACTCCTCGGCAAAGATATCCTCAAGGACGACATATATTTCACGTTATTGTTATCATTTTAACTCAATATTTGTATCAATTTCATTGGTTTCAATTGTTTACTGGATTACTCTTTACGATTGCCCATCCGTATGAGGATGGAAAGGCATCTTTGAAATGGAGTTGTGTACCCAAGGACTCATGCAACTTCTTCCAGAATCTCAATGTAAACCTTGGGTCTCGATCAGATATAATGGAAAGTGGGATTCCATGCAGTCTAACTATCTCACTGATATACAATTCTGCTAACTTCTCCAGTGAGTAGTCAGTCCTAACTGGCAGAAAGTGTGCTGACTTTGTCAATCTATCAACTATCACCCATGCTGCATCATGTTTCTTCCGGGTGAGAGGTAGACCACTTACAAAATCCATGGTGACCCGATCCCATTTCCATTCAGGTATGCGTATAGGCTGTAGCATACCTGATGGAACTTGATGTTCTGCCTTGACTTGCTGACATGTCAAGCATTTAGTCACATAGTCAGCTATATCCCTCTTCATACTAGGCCACCAATACTGAAGCTTCAGATCATGATACATCTTTGTACTTCCTGGGTGCATAGCATATACACTAGTGTGTGCCTCTTTTAGAATACTGGTCTTAAATTCCCCATCATCTGGTACACACAGTCTTCCTTTGTAGTACAGACACCCATCAGCTTTCACCTCATAGTCAGTTGCTTTTCCCTCTGAGATCTTGCTCATAATAGCCATTAACTTCTCATCTGCCTTTTGCCCATCTAGTATCTGCTGTAGCAGGTTTGGCCTCACTTGCAACTCAACCAAAATAGCTCCATCTCGAACCAAAGATAGACGGGCATTCAATGATCTCAAAGCTGTCATGGATTTTCTACTCAAAGCATCAAGAACTACATTTGCCTTCCCGGGATGGTAGTCAATTACAGTCATAATCCTTCAGAACTCAATCCATCGCCTCTGTCTAAGGTTGAGCTCCTCCGAGTTGGCAAATACTTTAGACTCTTGTGGTGCATGTAAATGTAGCACTTTTCACCATACAAGTAATGCCTCCATATCTTCGGTCACGAAGATAATTCTTTGCAAACTCTAGATCATGGGTAGGGTAGTTACATTTCATGTGGCCTCAACTGCCTGGAGGCATAGGCGACCACCTTCCCCTCTTGTATCAATACACACCCTAACCCATTATGAGAGGCATCACTGTAGACCACAAAGTCCTTTCACGACCTTGTTGTGTGCTGCTGGTGCCTCTGTCAACATAGCCTTCAACCTCTCAAAGCCCAGTCGACATTTGTCATTCCAGTCAAATCGACATTCTTGTGTAACAACTTGGTCATTGGAGCTATTAGGAAAATCCCTTTACAAATCTCTGTAATACCCAGCTAGCCCCAAGAAGCTTGACCTCGGTTGTATTCTGGGAGGCTTCCATTCCATCAACTGCTTCTATTTTCTTGGGATCCACCTAATCCCATCGGTGACACTATGTGTCCAAGGAATGCAATCTCATTCAGCCAAAAGTCACACTTGGACAACTTAGCATACAGCTTCTTTTCTCTCAGGGTTTGCAGAACAATCCTCAAATGCTCATCATGTTCTTCACTGATCTTGGAATACACCAAAATATCGTCAATAAAGACCACTACGAACCGATCTAGGTATGGATGGAATATACGGTTCATAAGGTCCATAAATGCTACTGGTGCATTTGTTAGGCCAAAGGGCATCACTAAGAACTCATAATGCCCATACCGGGTCCTGAATGCAGTCTTGGGCACATCTACATCCTTCACCCTCAACTGATGATACCCTGATCTGAGATCAATCTTAGAAAATACTCCTGCTCCCTTCAGCTGATCAAACAGATCATCAATTCTAGGCAACGGATATTTGTTCTTCACAGTCACTTTATTCAACTGCCGGTAATCAATACATAGCCTCAAAGTCCCATCCTTCTTCTTTACAAAGCGACCTTGGAGCTCCCCATGGTGACACCTTTGGGGCATATGAACCCCTTCTCTAGCAACTCTTGCAGCGAGTTTTCAACTCCCTCAATTCGATGGGTGCCATCCTATAAGGAGCAATGGAAATGGGTCTTTGTGCCGGCGATGTCTCAATAGCAAATTCAACTTCCCTTTCTGGTGGCAAACCAGGCAATTCTTCAGGGAATACCTCTAGGAAGTCTCTTACTGTGGGTATGTCACTCAGGTTTGGCTTAGCCTGCCTAGTATCCACCACATGTGCTAGGTAGGCTTCACAGCCTTTTCTCATCATTCTTCTTGCAATCGTGGTGAGATGACATTAGGCAGAAAATCTGTCCTTTCACCCAATCGTAATTTCATTACCCTCGGGGTTTTCAAAGAAATTCTCTTCAATTTGCAATCAACTATTGCCTGATGACGTGACAACCAGTCCATTCCCAAAATCACGTCAAACTCATGGAAAGGCAACTCAATCAAGTCTGCCAAGAATTCATACCCTTAAATCCTTAACGGGCAACCTTTGTATATCTTGTTCACCACTACACTGTGACCCAATGGATTAGTGACCAGAATGTCTTGGTCACTCTCCCCTACTAGTATCCCCCTTTTCTACGGGTAGGTTGATGCAGATGTATGAATGGGTGGATCCTGGAGCCACCAATGCATGCACAGGTGTAGTGTAGAGGAGAACGTACCACGATGACGTCAGGGCATCTTGCTCCTCTGAGCTCTCAAGGCATAATTTACGGCGGTGGTGCATTGTATCGGCCTCTCTGCGGCTCGGTCTGAGCCTCGAGATGGTCCAACGACCGACTTGCCAGATTTTCTACCTCATTGTGGTGCAGGAGCAGGTCTATCTGCTTGTGTTGGAGCAGTTGTAGTAGTTCTGCGTGGACAGTTTCTCAGCTAATGCTCTGTCGACCCACATCTCAAACAGGCACCAGTTACTCTCCAACACTCCCCCTTGTGCCATTTCAGGCAATGTGGACATGCAGAAGATGTTGGGGCTGGTCCCCTGAACCCCATCCCTGGAGAGCTGCCCACTGATGGTGTGGACTGACCTCTCCTAGGGGTGAGCGTAACTGGGCCCCAGGCCCGACCACGGCCTTGTGGCTGACCAGAACTGCGTGCGGGAGGACCCTTAAACTTCTTCCCAAATCCGGAGCGGAACTAGACCGACTGGTCCCCTCTTCTGTCTATCCCATACAGGTCTGCATTCACTAATTCTTACTTTTTCCACCTTTATTGCAGCTTCCACTAACTTGGTAAATTCTGTGATTCCCAAGGCAGTGAGCTGGATCTTGATGTTGTCATTTAGTCTCTCTTCAAAACTCTTGCATCTTTCAGCTTCATTTGGGACTATCTCCCTTCCATAGCGGCTTAATCGGACGAATTCCTAATCATACTCAGCCCCTGACAATTGACTCTGCCTCAGTTAATAAATTCTCTTCTTCTCTCTTCGGTGTATCTGATACCACATATTTCTTCTTGAACTCGAGAGAAAGAAGTCCCAAGTTCTGACTTAAATTTGCACTTCATGGACACGGTGTCCCACCACTCATATGCATCATCTTGCGGTAAAGAGATGGCGACTTCGAGTTTTGCTCGAGTGTAGTGGAGTTGTTTTAATACTCTGCACTGTTACATTCAACCAATTCTACTGCAATAGAGTCATCTTCTCTCTTGCCATAGAAGTCCTGACTCAAACTTCCTTAGCCTTTCAGTGTGATTTCTGCTGTGGAGCTGGTGGTGGTGGTGGTGCTGGCATTACCCCGGCCATTTGTCTAAAGAAGTCGGCCATTTGTTGGAACATGGCCTGTGGAGGCTGAGCAGGCTCTACTTGAGCTGGCGGAGCAGATTCTCTCATGCCCCCAGTCTCAGCTGCTGCAGGTGGAGCATGACTCTCCACTTCCTCCTCAACGGCTCTCTGAGATGAAGGATCCATATCCTATTCAAAATAAGAAAGATAAACAGATCTGCGTTAGTGTCACCTCGACTCTTACAAATGCAATGCATGGTATGGACTCAATCTAGGCCCAGAAATGCCTAAACCGTGCTCTGATACCACTAAATGTGACACCCCTTACCCGTGTACAGTATACCCGAGTAAGTAATGCCACACGGTGTACTGGCACACTCTAATATTCCTCAATTCATTTATATCATGCTTTTGAAGTTAATTGATGAAATATGATTTATTTTAACCATTTATCAAAAGCATTATTCATTTGAGGTTCCGAAGATTTTAAAGAAAATCCGGCGGAGTACCGGCTAAAAATGGAGAAAACACTTCCAATATTTGTATTTCATCATCTCAAACTCCAATATCCAAAATCTCAACAATATTTCTCAATTTCAATTCTCAATAATCTTTTCATTTCTCAAACATCCATTTCTCATATACAAGCGATAAATACATGCTCAAATTTTTGCATTCATAGTCATAACTTTCATTATTTACATGAACATCAAAATATATTACATGAGTTCAAATACATATGAGAAAGTAAAAATCTGCTACAAAATATGAAAATGACAAAATGACACCTAGTGCCCTACCAATGCACTGTAGGTAGTGAGGTGACACGGACACTGTGCAGAACTGCCGGATGGACTCACCCAGTCTGTGGTCTACTGGGCTCACGATCAGGATCTCCAGTACCTACGCGTGGCAAAAGCAACGCGCTAAGCAATAATTCTTAGTGGTGCAATAATAAAATAATAAGAAATAACAGATATAAATATGTATTGCATGTACATGTTTTGTTTGTCATGTATTTGTATATCCATTCATTTATTTTTTCTACATTGCTCATTTTCATTCATTTGGTTGCCCAAGTAACCTACACTAGGCAATGGGTGGATAACAGGTAAAGCGCACTGGGTACCTAGTACCTAGGGCCGTCACACCATCGGTCACATATGCATCTCCCGGTGTGCGACAGAACAGCTAACAAGCTGTAAATAATATCAGGCACAAGGACAAGTCTCAATACAAAGTCAGAATGGCTAAAAGCCATGAAATCACAGAATGGCATATTGCCATGTGCAGTACTGCTAACTGAACCCTATTGGCATGCCAAACTATCCAAACCAATCTTGTTAGGTATACTAGGGCATTTGAAACTTTTAAATTCTTCAATTTGTAAATTTCATGTTTTGGTATTACTATTCACCTCATTGGTCAACAAAAATGTTGACTTTTGGATAGAAATTATGTTCATTGACTTTGGCACTCCCAACATACCACATTTGGTGTTTAAAACTTGTTGGCATTAAGTGTTAATACCATTTCAAAGTGTAACTCAACACAAGCAGAATTTTCAGTTTTGGTGAGTCAACTTCACTGTTCCATTGGACACTGTTACTGTAGGAATTTGAAGAAATGTAAAGCATGAAAGTTGTTCCTTATTTTGTCTAGTTGAATTTCCTTTTTTGAATCACTCCATTTGGAGTTTTGTAGCTCTAGATATGGTCCAAAGACCCAAGCTGGCCGAATGTGCATTCTGCAGAAAATTACCATATCTACAGTGCATGAACAGTAACTAGAGTCACTTGGTTGGATGGGTTCTGGCCATAATTTGGGGTAGGTTCCTTCATGAAAGTTGTTTGTCTATGTCTTAACTTGTTTCTGTAAAAATTTCAGGTCAATTGACCAAATCTACAGTGAGTTATGGCCAAATGAACTGTTACTGTTCATTTGGCCAATTCTGCAGAATCAGTTTCAGGGTTCCGGATTGGGGCCAAGTTTTGGTCCTCTTGCTTTGGTCTTTTGGGCATGGTTTCTTCAGCAAAAATGTGCCATTATAAGCCTAGTTTCATGTCCAATTGGCAAAACTTCAATTGGACTAACACAGCCCAAGTTATGGCAGTGCAAAGGGACTAAATTTTCAGTCCCTATGCTTTGTCCTAGGCAGTTTATACCTTGACTTTGCCATACCATTTTTCAGTCCAAATTGTATTCAACATACCTCAAATGGTCACTTATTGACCATTAGATTGTTCTTTAACAGTTTAGTAAGTCAAGTCAATTTTTCATGCCTCAAAACCCTAATATCCAATGCAATTTACCCATAAACCTCAACTAGCACCCTAGTTCAACATCTATATAGGTATATAGCTTAACCATAACCTCCAATTCATGCTAAGTCCATTAAAAACATCCAAAACCATTCCTCTATTAGGGCTGCCGAATTCTTTGGTGGAGATATACATTGAATTTGTTTCATTATTTCACAATTTCTAGTTCATTACAAGCCTAAATCATGGAATTAATGAACTTTAATTACATATATGCACTAACCTTGATTGGGCAGAATTTCCAAAGCCCTAAACTTCACTTTCTTCCCTCTTGTTGGCTGCCAAAAGGTTTAGCAAGGTGTGGGATTAATTTTTGATGAAGGGACTTATGGGTTTTAGGGTGAGGAAGCATGGAAATTTGAAGCTTTTGTTGCAAATTAATGGAGGGAAATGGGGAGAGGGGAGAGGGTTTCGGCTGGATTTTTGGGGAAAATGGCTGCTGCAATTTTGGTGGATTTAGTCTTCATTTAGTCTTTTATTTAGTTAGTCAAAGGATGGCTAAATTGTGATTGGTCCAAATTTTCTTAATGACATCACCATGATGTCATAATTAGGCTTTTTCCTCATTTTCTTTCCTTTCCTCCACTACTCATTTTCAATTTAATTTCTAGTAATATTTATTCATATTTTATGTTATATTAATTATTTACTCAACTGGACAAGTCGGCCAAAAATCACCTCAGAAGGCTAAATGACCAAAATGCCCTCCGTTTGGCTTAACGGGTCAAAATTGTCTGTACCGATTGAAATATTTTTCTAGGTATTTTTTTGGCATTCTAATGCCATGGGAACCTCAGTAACCCTTCTCTGGAGTCCCAAAAATTATTTTATAATTTTTCCCCCGGGTCTAGGGCTCCTTGTTGCGAGAACCGCAACTTCCCTCTGGTTACCGGCTCATTTAACTTGGTTGTATTTTATTTCTAAAATTTTTACTAAATTTTTCTTATTAATATTTGAGTTAATTATGGTTCCTGATTTTAGTTTAAATGTTTTTCCGGACATTCTAGCTGTCCGGACCGACACCGGTCACCGGAACAGTAGGATGTACGGAGTGGTTATCGGGAGGGTGTTACAAGAAGAGAGTTCTGATTTTTTTTCATTTTTCAGCCCATTTTGTCTCTTTTAAGTAAGATTATGCCATGTGTCCACATAGGATTGGTTGGAAGAATTTTAATGACATCATGATGATGTCATAATTCCATTTTCTTTTATTTTCTCTCCATTTCTTATCTATTTAATTCTATTAAATTTTTAACAACATTTATTCATATTTTATGTTATAGAAAAATTTTTCTAAGTATTTTCTTGGCATTATAATGCCATAAGAACCTCAATGACCCTTCTCTGGAGTCCCAATAATTATTTTATAATTTTTTCCCCAGGTCTAGGGTTGCTAACGGCCTTCACCATCACTTCCCCTTCGGGTTACTCATCCCTGGTGTTTCGACTCATTTAACCTTAGTGTTTTTTGTTTCTAAAATTTTTTCCTGGATTTTTATGAGCATTATTTAGTTTCTTTATAACTCCTCACTCTAGTCTATTTATAATTTCAAACATTATAGCTGCCCGGACCGACATTGGTCACCGAAACAGTAGACTGTACGGAATAGCTAAAGTGAGGATGTTACATAGAACCAATGGAGGCAGAGGGCTAAGATTTTAAGGTTCAACTGGGGTTGAACCAAGATTTAACCGGTATACTATTAAATAAATATTATAAAAATAATAATAATAATTTATTATAATTAATTGTTTTATATATTTTATAGATAATTATTAAAATAAATTTAGTTAAATTTTAATATGTAAGTATTTTAAAATTTTTTTAATCAAAATTTTAAACAATAGTATTTAATTATTTAATAATGAGATACTTAAAATTAAAATATGATATTAAAACATTTGTTCGTACTAATAAAAAATAAAAATTAAAATAGTAAATTATATAACACAATAATAATAATAATAATAATAATAATAATAATAATAATAATAATAATAATAATTCAACTTAACATACTATTATAATAAATTATTGATACCATTAATTATTTAAATTGCAGGCGGGTGAAGTAAATTTTTTTTTTTATTTTAGTTGAATTAATTATAGATTAATAGTTATTAATTATTTTAAATTAATGAAAGAAATAATTTTATTTAATAATTAGTTCGATTCACTGGATACCGGACCAATTTACAATCGGTTCATTTTGGCTCTCTGAAAACAGTGTTTTATTTCTAAACTGGATTGGATTAGGTTTCTGTTATTGGTTAAACCAATTCGACTGGATGTTCCAGTCTGGTTTTCAAAACCATGATTACAGTACACAAAAAATATGTATATAAAATAAAAATCAAGGTTTCAAAGATCTTACCAATCAAAAGGAAATATGAGATTTGACAAATCTTAAGACTTTGATGGAGAGAAATAAGGGATGAAAGAGGGATTTCAGGGAGGGTGAGATGAGAGAGTCGAGATGCAGGTTAAGAGAAATAAGGGTTTGCAACAATCAAAACAATGTAGTTTTAAATGGAAAAGGTTGGAGAGAATAAAAAAGTTACAACCTGCAAACCCATTTTGCCCATTCACGGGTCTTTCGGGTGGCAGGTTAGCCATTTTGGTCATTGGGTTTTTTACGGGTTTGATAAAAAGAGGGTTTTTAGGTTTGGACTGAACTGGTTTAACCATCAATTCATGGGTTTCTCAATCCAATCGGCCAGGTCTGACAACCATGATAATATTTGAATATATCTAATATATCTAATAACAACAAAGGTAATTTATGAAGTGACACTATGAGAAAAAAATTCTTAGAGATAATTGAGAATGACATTTGTAAGATATTTTCTCTAGGTAGGTTTCAATAATGTCTTATTAGTTCAATTTGGCTCTTAATTGGAGAAGAAGATTTCAATTGAGCTAAATTTGTTTTCAACTCTTAAAATTGATAGTCT
The DNA here is from genome assembly GCF_030052815.1 of Hevea brasiliensis. Taxonomy (NCBI): domain Eukaryota; kingdom Viridiplantae; phylum Streptophyta; class Magnoliopsida; order Malpighiales; family Euphorbiaceae; genus Hevea; species Hevea brasiliensis. Next base: position 611,893 of record NW_026614597.1, on the reverse strand, counting down.
TGAGTAGGGATGGCCACGGTTCAGGAGCCGCCGGTTACGATTCCTGAATCACCAGTTTAGGTTCAATGAAATCATGAATCTAAACCAAATCATCAGAAGACGGTTTGAAAAACGGTTCATGAACCATTAGTTCTGATTTGAGTTTCGGTTTAAAACGGTTTAAAGGACGGTTCGAAAAAGAACAGTTCAAAATAGTTTGGAGAATGGTTTGGAAGCGGTTTAGGGATGGTTTAAGGATAGCTTAGATAAAAAAAATTAGAGAAAAATTTTATTGATTCAAAATTTAAGTTATATTTGTAAAAATATTTTAATTTTTCTTAGAAATCTTTCAATCAAAATAAAATAAGAAAAAAAAAATTTATCTTTAAGAAAAATTTAATAAATAAAGACTTGACCCTGATTAAAAAACTAGATATGAAATTAATTTTTTTTAAAGAAATTAGCAAAAAGTGTATGAACTTAATTTTGCCTATATATCCCTTTAGGATTTAGGGGAATAAAAATTTCTAGTTCTATTACTTGCTTTTTTTTTTAAAAAATTATATAATAATTAATAATTAAAAATTATAAAAGAGAAAAAAAATTAAAATAGAGGGTATTAGAAATTTTATTGAGGATTTAAAGTAATAACAGAGTAATTGAGATAATATTAAAAATTTTAGTAAGTATATAAAATAATAAAGTAGGAAAATTGAGAGAGTATTGGAAATTAAAATAAGTGTAGAAAATAATTATTTAGAGAATTTGAGAAAAATTAAAAAAATATTAAGAATTGAAAAAAATACAGAGAATAATTATGTAGAGAGTTAATGATATATATAAATGAACTAGGAGTAACGTAACATATTTATTGAATTTTTTTTATATTTAAATCGCCGGTTTAATCCTGTTCGAAATCATCTGTTCAATTCGGTTCGGAACCGCCGATTCACGATTCTTAAAAAATATGAACCTAAACCAAATCACTGAAGGATAATTTCGGTCCGATTCGAAGTCGATTCCAATTTTAACCGATTTTAGTCTAATTTTGATCGAATCGGTTTCAATTCGATTCTAATTGAAAACCAGACCGTAGCACCCCTACACTTAAGATCAAATAAGCCCTTTAAATGGCATGATGCAGATTGAATCGTGGGAATGGTGTGTACAACCTCTGAGGGTATTGGTCTATGGCTGAAGTGGGTAATGACCACTTTTGGGAATGGGACATTTAATGCATTTAATCAACTATTTATATATTCTATCATGTGTACATCTTCTTATAGTAGTCATCTCAATGCCTCATTTGAATTGGAGTTCTTCTAGCTCCTAGACATTTAATGCATACAATCAACTATTTAATGTTCTCTGTCAACTTAGGATGACTTGAGACACACCGTACTGTCTAAAGGAGCCCCCTAGGGTACTCACTAGGATGTTCAGAGCAACTAGCAGAGCAATCATGGTTGTGATGAGTCGTTGGTTATTTTATCTTGGGCTTACCCTTTAAAGATCTAAACAAACATCTATGTTATCCGCAATCTCTCGCCTTCTTGACGATATGGTTGTGGTCACTCCCTAAACACATCCTTGTATCAGAAATAAAAGGTATTGTTCCAAGTGGAGTGCATTTCTCAGTTATGCACTAGGGAGGAAGAACCTATTTTCTGTTCTTTGTTTGCAACATTGTTGAAGTTTATATCCTTTTCATTTTTTAAAAAAATTCTCATTCCATTTAAACAAATATACGCCATTTCTATTTTTCCACTGATCATTTTTCCCCTGGTTATTGAGTTTAAATCAAAATGAACTAATACTAGTACAATGTTGTATTTTAGGACTACTAGTGATTATTGCTAAATTAAGTATAGGTTTGAAATGAAGTATGTATTCATTTAGAATTGCAATCTAAGTTTATATTTAGCAACTTTTTATAGGTCCGAGTTGCCATCTAACTTCTTTTGCTTGGTGCCTATTTGAGATTAGTTGGTTAATCATCATATTTTCTTCAAATATAAGATTTTATTTTTAAATTTCATGGGTTCTCTATAGAAAACTTGAAAATTTTGCTTGCAACAAACACGGGTCAGGGTTTTATCAGCTTATATAATAATGCAATTTTTTTTAATGTAATATAATATGAAATTGCATTTAAAAAGGAATAAACTTTATGGTAATGTGTTTAATCATCATATAATTAATCACATTCAATTTAGCATTTAATTTTTTTTTTCACAAAAGCATTAGAAATTTGAAAATGAAGTGCTTATTTTATGAGATATATGTGTAAAAGAAAATTGGAGGGTTATAATTGTAGAGTTTACTATTCATCTATTTGTTGTGAATTTGAGAATTAGTCTTCTTGATGTATTTGTAGTTTAAGCACTACTTATGTACATAGATTAATATCGTCTATGTGCATTATATTTAATTTTTTTTTTCTTGGCATGTCTCACACGAGAATGATGTTATGACATTCCAAATATTAGGAGTTTTTTTTAATGACCTTAGAGGCTAATGATCTTTAGGATGTGTTTAGAATGAGGTTAAAAAGTTAAAGAGTTAAGTGTTACTCATTTAAGTTTTTACTCCTAGAGAAGACAATGGTTAACCTAGCCCCTAAGATTAAAATTCAACCCTCTATAGAGAGGACAAATATTTACTAGGTTAAAAAATTAATAGTCTCTTTAAACATCCAAATAACATTAACAAAGGATTAAAATGGATAAGAGTAATGCTGTGTTGAATCTCAAAAAACAATGTTGATCACTACTAAACCCATAAACTATAGCCTTTTTAAGCAAATTCCATTGAGAATAAAGCTTTATTGTGAAGGAATTGTTTTTCAATAAAAAATATTAAAGATCCAACACATGGTTTCAATTACATGGATTATAACCCATGCTCATACAAAATACCTTAGGATCTCCATTGTATTTGTTTCACTAGTCTATCATATAATCACATGAATAACATGAACTATATAGATTAGTTCACAGTCTAGATGTGTACCTTATTTGCAGAAACAAATTACTTCACAACTTTTTTAAAATGAGAGCCTTCAAAAATGAAGAACCAGGCAAAACCTGCACACTCATTATCCATTTGATACTCATTACAAAAGGCTTGTAAGGCTCTCATATATACTTAATCAAATTTTGCCAACCTTTTGGCCAAAAGTTACATTACTTCATGTATGTGATTATTAAAAAGAGTTGCATCTTTTCATATAATTATATCTTTTAACCAATGTACATGACTTTTGGACTTTGCCACCTTTTGGTAATTTACATGACTTTTAGATTTTGCCACCTTTTGGTAATATATAAGACTTTTCATGCGATTGTTCTTGGTACCGATTTTAAGTTTAATGGATTCGGGTTGATCCACATGGGTGACCCAAACCATATTTCCAACATCTCTCACTCACACATGATGGGTCAACTTTCATTTCAAATTCTGCAATTCCATACTTCATAAATGACTGTGCGACCAGTGCATACTTCGAGAGCTCGGTTATTATATACTTATTAGGATAATATAGCATCTCGATCGATGGAGCTTAGTGTCACACCCTACTCCCCTGTAAGATGTAACATGATCCCGTAGTACACCTAATGAATTACCGTACTTCGCCTACCGATAACCCATTAGATATACTACAAGGGATTTTAAAACAAATTTCGTGAAATTTAAATCATCGATTAAAATCTGGTGTTATAAAATTTTTTCAAAATTTCGGCAAAATGCCGGTTGTATTTTGAGAAAACAGTTCTTCAATCCTGCAAAAGAAAATGCTCCCAATATGTTTTCTCAAATACAACTCCAATAAACTTTATTTCAATTCACAATTCAATTCTCAATAAACAATCAATTCATTTTCAAACTACTCTCATCATAAAGAAACATTTCATTGATTACAAGACTCAAAATTTATAATACAAAACTATTCAAGTAAATAAAATCTCAACTTTATATTTACAATAATTTACATTTAATTACATACCAAAATATTTTACAAGAGTTTTTATACAACTGCTCAAATAATTTACATACATATTATTACATGCATACATCAAAACCTATGTACATGGGTATACCTATAATATACCTAGAGCTGATCTGAAAGTGTCTTCAAAGAAACTTACTCACTGGTCTATGCTCTTCTTACCTGCGATAGCATACAAAGCCATCGCTGAGTGGTGAACTCAGTGGTGCACAACTATAATTTAAAACATAGTACAATATACATTGACAAAATTTACAGTAAATAATTTGAAAATCTGAATACTCATCAAATTCCAAAACTCAAAATATTCATTGCCAATAATGTAAATCATTTGTATAAATGACTTTGATCACAAAATTCAATTTATCAAATCATGACTAACCATTTAAGTAATTCCAACAAAATCAATTATACATAAACCATAATTGAAATCACAATTCTTTACCATTCAAAAGCCATTCTGTCTCTCAAGAATCATTATGTATCTCAAAAACCATGTTGTATCTCAAAAATCAATCGTTATCTTACTAACTATGCAAGACTAATCCGAAAGGGCCATATTCGGTGTGATTCTAACTCCCTATGGTCAGGGAGGTGGAATCAGATTCTAACTGCCTATGGTCGGGGAGGTCGAATCATCGTGCACAATACCATCACAATAATGAATCTTCCGCAAGGGCCATAACGATAAAATAAACTTAGATCTAACCTCAAATCAGAGGAAAATCTAAGCCTGTGCACGTACCATGGTAGTCAAAACACAACTAACTCCATTGTCTTCTCAACAAATGAGAGAGACGGGTAATAACCTAGTCAAGCATCTATAGTGAGATATAAAACAATATCACAATCCTTTTAGTGAGCATAAATCACAATATAATTTGATTCAAAATCAATTCCAATATCCAACAATTTTTATGCTCATCACAATTCAAATCATAAATTTGTATTTTTCCATGAAAATTACCATCACAATTCAAAACATGTTCTATCACAATTTTCCAAAACATAATTTATTCAATCCATAACAATGCTTAATACTTATGGAAATACCATTTCACAAAGCTAAATTCATACATACTATAACAATTTCAATAATCATTGAATCAAATCCAATGGTTGTTAAACATAATACATAAGAAAAATATGTCATTTAATCATATGAAATATTCAAAACAAAATCAGTTAAAAACTAGCTGTGCACAAACCTCTGATAACTGTCTCTTGGTCTTGACTTAGTGTTTCCTTCCCTCTCCCTGAGTCTTTGCTAACTGAGAAACACAATTTGAAGTGTTTCAGTACTTAATTAAACTGTCTCTAACGATAATGTTTGATAAATAATTCACTGAATGCTATTATTTGCTTAATCAACTTAATATATCGACCCTCGATGCGTTTTAGGTAATTTAGGTTTTAACGTTACTAATATGTCACATTCGATAGTCTTTTAGGGTTGGTACATGTTACCAAGTTCATTTCCGTGTATACTGCATTTTCTTGCAATTTGCTAGATTCCGGGATACTAGTTTGACCTAGTCGGACGACCTAGTTCCCTTGGTTTTCGGGTTTTGGTCAAAACTACAAACTTGTAGATCTATGTCTTATGGAACGCAGGGCAAAATTTCATGTCATTCTGAGTTATGTAGACCATGTTATGGTCATTTTACTATTGCTGGTCAAATTGCACCAAAATTGGTCATTTTAGGTCACTTTAGGTCATTTTAGGTTCGGCCAGTTTTTGGACCCGAACTTGTGCAAGCTGTTTGACTTGCTTATGGTCATTTCTGGGCTTTTGTGTCTTCATAAGACTTGTAGATATGGGTCTTAACTATTCATGGTTAAAATTTCAGGTCAATTGGACCTGTTTTGAGTGAGTTATGGCCGAAACACTAACAGCTGCCCAAATGGTCAATTTTCAGGCCTCATTTGCACTTAATCCGGATTTGGTCATTTTTCAAGCTATCTTGCAAGCAGAATTTTGGCAAGCTTTCTTCATGAAAGTTGGCAAATTTTGTGCCTAGTTTCACCTCCAATTGGTCTCATACCAATTGGAATCACACACTTAAAGTTATAGGCCTAAAACTCAAACTGCCTTATTGAAATTCTTGCATACACATCAAGCATCACTTTTAACACTCACCAAACTTAACCTTCAAACCAATTCTGGTTGTACCACAACCTAAACATAATTTATAACATATTATAGGTCATTTTGGCAGCTTACAATTACATTCAATGTGCACCAACAAGTGCAGAATTTGTCCAACTCAATTTACAATAATTCAATCACCAATTCATGCCCATTTACATGTCCCACTTTACACCACCATACATACACTCAAACTGCCATAACAACCAATACATTAAAACACCATTATTTCATAAACCAAGCACGAATTTCAGCATTTTTCAAGAGCTAACAAACTACTACAATGGTACACTTACATTCCATTACTTTCCAAGCTTTAAATCTCATTTTACATTTACATATACTAAGTATACATCACCCAATAATTTCCTAAACAATATACATTTAATCAATCATTTAATTCACCATTTACAAGCACAAATAAACTGCCTTCAAGGTGTTTCCATGGCTGCCAAAAGTACACACTCCCATTCAACATCAAACCTCAAAAATTTCTCCATAAATCAAACACCCATAACATCCTTACAAACTTTAACAAAGCAAGGATGAAGGAAATGGACATATACCTCAAGTGGAGCTTGTCAAACCTCTTCAGATCTCTCCCTTTTTGCTCCCAAAATACTGCCCAAGCTGTGTACTCAAACTTTAATGAAGGAGACTTGAAGAAATTGTGGCTTGATCTTAAGTGGATGAAGCTCCACACATGGATGGCAATGGAGGTTTTGGGAGCTCTTCATCTACGGCAAATGGAGATTTCTAAAGTTGAAGATGATGTTTTAGTGGAGCAATCTGCCCACTTAATACATTTTAAATTCCTTAGTGGTCCACTCACATAAAATCAATCTTATTTTATGTTTAAAATGTGTTAATTACCTAAATTGAACCCCATTTTTGCTATTTATATTAGGTACCCCTAAATTAATTTTTCATTATATTTTCCAAGTGTAATATTATTTATTTTTAATGGACATTTAGGTCAAAAGATAATTCGGGATGTCAAATGACCACAATGCCCCTGTTCGGGTTGTATTCCCGATTTTTCGGTAACACCGGGTTTTGTCCGCATTACCGAACATAGGGGTGTTACAATTCTCCCCCCTTAAAATAAATTTCATCCATGAAATTTTACCCAATAGTCATCTTACAATAGTCATATGTTTATTTTTTTCCTTTTTATATGATCGTATAATCTTCTTTTCCTCAAATTTGTATAAGACTTTTAACAATCTAATACAACGTTTAATTTGTTTGTATATCACCAATCTTCTCTTACTATTGTCCTGTCTAAAATTTCGATTTATGTTTCTTCTTGAATGACCCTTGAGGTCATGTTAGAATCATTTATCTAGTGATTGGTCCTTTGACCATTCTAGTCCATAGTCTTGCTCACATTCGTAACATTTCATTGTTATATTTGAACCAATTGTTCAAATTTTTTTTTTTTTTTACTTTCATAACTCTGTTTATCTGTCAATATTCTATAACTTACTTCCTTTTGTACTGAACTATAACCTTTCGATATTCTAACCTTTGAGTTTTAGATTCCTAAGTAGGATTTTCAAACTTATTTCTAACAATTAAATTTTGTCCTGGCATAACTATACCAAAACAGATGCCGTTGGTAACTATTCTTATCTAGGTATACTATCGGGTAGTACGTAGCTCTACACAATAATCTCAAGTTAGTACTGTAATTTGCAGCTTATAATATAAACATCAAGAACATTGCATAGTTACTACGATACATCCCAGTAGATCAAACTTTCCTATCTTTTTATCCTTTTCGAATTCACCGATATCTGAAACTTATTCTGATTACAATATCCATTAACAATTAACAACTGTAACATCTCTGCCTTCATCTAGAACAATTTTATTACCGCATCTTACTTTTACATCCTCTTGCCTTACATTAAGTAGGCTTGCCGTTTAGCTTTATAATTTATGGTGTGTTAGAAAATACTTTTCGCCGATAAACTCTTCCAAAACTAATTTCACTTATTATCACAATCCTTATCTTAAGGACTAATCACTAATGCATCAAAATTTATTCCCCTGTAAAGGAATAACAAATGTAATATATAGTTCTAACTCTAACATAAAAGTATGCACCCTAGGTCAAACAATACATAAACGAAGAGTGCCATCCTTCTTCTTAACAAACAATCTGGCGCTCCCATGGTGACACACTAGGCGGATGAAGCCCTTTTCAAGTAGTTCTTGCAATCGTACCTTCAACTCCTTCAACTCTGCTGGTGCCATTCGTATGGTTTTATGGAGATTGGGTCCACACTGCATCATTAATTTCAAACTACACCTCTCTTCCGAGGTAATCACGGCAATTCATCAGAAACACGTGCGGAAAGTCATATACTGTAGGGATGTCCCTCAATGCTGGACTCCCCACTTGGGTGTCTACCACATGTGCCAAGTATGCTTCACACCCCTTTCTGATCATTTTCTGGCTAGTGCAGCCAAAATAATGTTTGATGGCAATAGCTGCCTCTTCCCATGTATTACCACATCACTGTACTGAGGGAGACCGAAAGTGACTGTCTTCAGCCTCCAGTCAATCATGGTATGATGCCTAGCTAACCAATCCATGCCCAAGATGATATCATAATCTCTGAAGGGCATTTCAATGAGATCAGACAGAAAAGTGTGTCCTTGGATCACCAAAGGACAATCTCTATACATTCTATTAACCCTGACCTCCTGTCCTAGTGGACTTGTTACTAGCACCTCAAAGTCCATTTTTGTACATGGAACAGCAATGCAATCAATGATGCTAGCACTCACATAAGAATGGATAGAACTCAGATCAAATAACACAAACACATCTTGGTTAAAAGTTGAGAAGGTACCAGCCACAACATCAGATGTCTCGACTTCTTCCCCCTGTCTCGTTGCGTAGACTCTAATCGAGCAATCGTCTTGCTCGATTGTTTCATCGTGCCTTGGCTGCTCACGGGCTACCTCTACCCCTGCCTCTACCTCTGCTAGGTGGTTGTGAACTTCTAGTGACAGGGCTCTGAACTGACCCTTCTGCAGTAGTAGGAGGTGGTCCAACTCTGCGACTACTGGTGTAGTCCTTGGCAAAGTGTCCTGTGCTTCCACAGTTATAACAGGCTCCAATAGCCTTATAGCATATCCCACCATGATATCTTCCACAAGCTTCACATTGACGAGAAGGGTAGGAACTTCTAGTTGTTCGACGACTGGACCTTGGTGGTCTCTGCCTTGATGATCCACCTCTGTTATATCCCTGAGCTCAGGGCTCCTCAATTTCTTTTCTCTTTCTCAAATTACTACTTGAGCTCTGACCCATAGGTTTCTCCTTCTTCTCTATTTCATGTTGCCCTTGTGGGGTTAGTGCATTACTTGGGCTTGTGATTATCAGCCATTTGTTGAAAGAAAGTGATCATTTGCTGGGCCATTTGTGCAGTAATTTGTACCGGTAAAACTGGTACAGTCAGGCTTTCGACATTTTGTGGAGCTAGAGCCTCAACTTGTTCTTCTGCCATCACTGACTGTTCTATTATCTCATTCTTCTCTTCCATATCTTTTCACAAGATTTTCTATTCCTGTACAACCAACATAAGGAGATTCCTCTCCATTAGTTCATATTTATGATGTAAATGTACTATATGTATCAAACATTTGAGCAGTTGTAGTTACCGACAAAAAGATTTCAAATTCACAGTTCGAAATTCACTTTAAAACCATTGCTCTGATACCACAAAACATGTCACACCCTACTCCCCTATAAGATGTAACATGATCCCGTAGTACACCTAATGAATTACCGTACTTCGCCTACCGATAACCCATTAGATATACTACAAGGGATTTTAAAACAATTTTCGTGAAATTTAAATCATCGATTAAAATCTGGTGTTATAAAATTTTTTCAAAATTTCGGCAAAGTGCCGGCTGTATTTTGAGAAAACAGTTCTTCAATCCTGCAAAAGAAAATGCTCTCAATATGTTTTCTCAAATACAACTCCAATAAACTTTATTTCAATTCACAATTCAATTCTCAATAAACAATCAATTCATTTTCAAACTACTCTCATCATAAAGAAACATTTCATTGATTACAAGACTCAAAATTTATAATACAAAACTATTCAAGTAAATAAAATCTCAACTTTATATTTACAATGATTTACATTTAATTACATACCAAAATATTTTACAAGAGTTTTTATACAACTGCTCAAATAATTTACATACATATTATTACATGCATACATCAAAACCTATGTACATGGGTATACCTATAATATACCTGGAGCTGATCTGAAAGTGTCTTCAAAGAAACTTACTCACTGCTCTATGCTCTTCTTACCTGCGATAGCATACAAAGCTATCGCTGAGTGGTGAACTCAGTGGTGCACAACTATAATTTAAAACATAGTACAATATACATTGACAAAATTTACAGTAAATAATTTGGAAATCTGAATACTCATCAAATTCCAAAACTCAAAATATTCATTGCCAATAATGTAAATCATTTGTATAAATGACTTTGATCACAAAATTCAATTTATCAAATCATGACTAACCATTTAAGTAATTCCAACAAAATCAATTATACATAAACTATAATTGAAATCACAATTCTTTACCATTCAAAAGCCATTCTGTATCTCAAGAATCATTATGTATCTCAAAAACCATGTTGTATGTCAAAAATCAATCTTTATCTCACTAACTATGCAAGACTAATCCGAAAGGGCCATATTCGATGTGATTCTAACTCCCTATGGTCGGGGAGGTGGAATCAGATTCTAACTCCCTATGGTCGGGGAGGTCGAATCATCGTGCACAGTACCATCACAATAATGAATCTTCTGCAAGGGCCATAACGATAAAATAAACTTAGATCTAACCTCAAATCAGAGGAAAATCTAAGCCTGTGTACGTACCATGGTAATCAAAACACAACTAACTGCATTGTCTTCTCAACAAATGAGAGAGACGGGTAATAACCTAGTCAAGCATCTATAGTGAGATATAAAACAATATCACAATCCTTTTAGTGAGCATAAATCACAATATAATTTGATTCAAAATCAATTCCAATATCCAACAATTTTTATGCTCATCACAATTCAAATCATAAATTTGCATTTTTCCATGAAAATTACCATCACAATTCAAAACATGTTCTATCACAATTTCTCAAAACATAATTTATTCAATCCATAACAATGCTTAATACTTATGGAAATACCATTTCACAAAGCTAAATTCATACATACTATAACAATTTCAATAATCATTGAATCAAATCCAATGCTTGTTAAACATAATACGTAAGAAAAATATGTCATTTAATCATATGAAATATTCAAAACAAAATCATTTAAAAACTAGCTGTGCACAAACCTCTGATAACTGTCTCTTGGTCTTGACTCAGTGTTTCCTTCCCTCTCCCTGAGTCTTTGCTAACTGAGAAACACAATTTGAAGTGTTTCAGTACTTAATTAAACTGTCTCTAATGATAATGTTTGATAAATAATTCACTGAATGCTATTATTTGCTTAATCAACTTAATATATCAACCCTCGATGCGTTTTAGGTAATTTAGGTTTTAACATTACTAATATGTCACATTCGATAGTCTTTTAGGGTTGGTACATGTTACCAAGTTCATTTCCATGTATACTGCATTTTCTTGCAATTTGCTGGATTCCGGGATACTAGTTTGACCTAGCCGGACGACCTAGTTCCCTCAGTTTTCGGGTTTCGGTCAAAACTAAAAACTTGTAGATCTATGTCTTATGGAACACGGGGCAGAATTTCATGTCATTCTGAGTTATGTAGACCAAGTTATGGTCATTTTACTATTGATGGTCAAATTGCACCAAAATTGGTCATTTTAGGTCACTTTAGGTCATTTTAGGTTCGGCCAGTTTTTGGACCCGAACTTGTGCAAGCTGTTTGACTTACTTATGGTCATTTCTGGGCTTTGGTGTCTTCATAAGACTTGTATATATGGGTCTTAACTATTCATGGTTAAAATTTCAGATCAATTGGACCTGTTTTGAGTGAGTTATGGCCGAAACACTAACTGCTGCCCAAATGGTCAATTTTCTGGCCTCATTTGCACTTAATCCGGATTTGGTCATTTTTCAAGCTATCTTGCAAGCAGAATTTTGGCAAGCTTTCTTCATGAAAGTTGGCACATTTTGTGCCTAGTTTCACCTCCAATTGGTCTCATACCAATTGGAGTCATACACTTAAAGTTATAGGCCTAAAACTCAAACTGCCTTATTGAAATTCTTGCATACACATCAAGCATCACTTTTAACACTCACCAAACTTAACCTTCAAATCAATTCTGGTTGTACCACAACCTAAACATAATTTATAACATATTATAGGTCATTTTGGCAGCTTACAATTACATTCAATGTGCACCAACAAGTGTAGAATTTGTCCAACTCAATTTACAACAATTCAATCACCAATTCATGCCCATTTACATGTCCCACTTTACACCACCATACATACACTCAAACTGCCATAACAACCAACACTTTTCAACACCATTATTTCATAAACCAAGCATGAATTCTAGCATTCTTCAAGAGCTAACAAACTGCCACAATGGTACACTTACATTCCATTACTTTTCAAGCTTTAAATCTCATTTTACATTTACATATACTAAGTATACATCACCCAAACAATTTCCTACACAATACACATTTAATCAATCATTTAATTCACCATTTACAAGCACAAATAAACTGCCTTCATGGTGTTTCCATGGCTGCCAAAAGTACACACTCCCATTCAACATCAAACCTCAAAAATTTCTCCATAAATCAAACACCCATAACATCCTTACAAACTTTAACAAAGCAAGGATGAAGGAAATGGACATATACCTCAAGTGGAGCTTGTCAAACCTCTTCAGATCTCTCCCTTTTTGCTCCTAAAATACTGCCCAAGCTGTGTACTCAAACTTTAATGAAGGAGACTTGAAGAAATTGTGGCATGATCTTGAGTGGATGAAGCTCCACACATGGATGGCAATGGAGGTTTTGGGAGCTCTTCATCTACGGAAAATGGAGATTTCTAAAGTTGAAGATGATGTTTTAGTGGAGCAATCTGCCCACTTAATACATTTTAAATTCCTTAGTGGTCCACTCACATAAAATCAATCTTATTTTATGTTTAAAATGTGTTAATTACCTAAATTGAACCCCACTTTTGCTATTTATATTAGGTACCCCTAAATTAATTTTTCATTATATTTTCCAAGTGTAATATTATTTATTTTTAATGGACATTTAGGTCAAAAGACAATTCGGGATGCCAAATGACCACAATGCCCCTATTCGGGTTGTATTCCCGATTTTTCAGTAACACCGGGTTTTGTCCGTTTTTCGATTTCTCACTTTTCTTTGTACTAATTATTTAATTTTTATTTAATATTTTTAATGATATTTATACTTCAATAAGGGTCTATTTAAGTCCTAAAAATATTTTCGTGGTTCCGCAGTCCGTATTAGTCAACGGTCCACGCCGTGACTTCCCGGTGCGGTCACCCATCGCTAGGGTTCTCGGCTCGCTTAACTTGATTATATTTCTTTGCTATTATTTTTCCTTTATTTTTCTTGTATTTTCTTTTCTTGTATTTCATTATTTAATGTCTCCTCACTCATATCGAAGTGTAGTTCTAGGCATCCTAGCTATCCGGACAACACTGGTCAGCGGAACAGTAGAACACATTACCGAACATAGGGGTGTTACACTTAGAGTGATATAGTATGCAACACGCTATATCATTTATCACATTCAAATCTCTTCTAATCTCATTCATATATATTGATTTCATAATTATGTTTATATTGCAAATATAAACATAATTACTTGACCTACGAACATAGACTAATGTGACAATTCTAATGGTCTTTCTTTTTTCATGATACTCTTAACTTGAATTTAACTCGATTTTCTAGAAATGCTCCTCTAGACCGTATCTTTCATAGTCCTTTGGCAACGCCCTAAGATAGCAATCATTAAACTAATTCTTAAGTAACTGATTAGAGTCGGAGGGTACTAGGTAAAGATTAATTAGGGTCTCACACAATACAAAGTAGAGATCACACTTGTATTCCTCTTGATGGACACAAATTGCACATGTTGTATGAATCACATGCTATGATATTTCTTCTTTCCCATAGAGGTGTGTCTTTATTAGATACTATACAGATGATAGTTCAAACACCCTAATGTCTAATTTTGAATTCATTTGTCAAATCTTTCACATTAGAACTTACATCTGGCGATGAAGACAGATAATGTGACATAAATCACATATGGTCAATGCAATTACTTAGTTTACAATGACCCTAGTTCCTTGTCTCTTTCCCAAGTAGACATTTCATGTTATAAGCATTAAGCTCTTAATATTATTATCACATAAATAATAATAAGCTTATAACTATCTCATCCCCATCCACTAACAAAGCTATGGAGGTAATTATCTATGTGAGAAGGCCAATCTTTTTATTTTTCTGACATACTTCATAAGTTCTAATATATGTTCCAAACATATATACACTCATATGTATTTGAATCAACAAAAATAATTTAGGCATATGAACATGTTTGGGAAAAATACATATTACATGTACAACAAACATTTACAAAAATCCAAAGATTTAACATGCATATTGTAAACATCTTTTACAATAAGTTACCATATCAAGCATAAATGTATACTTTATGTTCATCTCTTATCTTGCAACCATGTGTCTAACAATTACTTTTAATATTAAAGCTTTTAGATACCTTAGTATCCACTAAAACATGTCACACCCTACCCCTCTGTAAGGTATAACATGATCCCGTAGTATACCTAATGAATTACCAACTCCGTCTACTGATAACCCATTAAATACACTACAAGGGATTTTCAAAACTTTTCTTACTTCTTTTACAGTGGTGAGCACTATTTACAGTGTTAAAAACTTTTGTGAATCAAGTGATAGAACTAACACATTTGACTTATTTGGAGTTTCAGAAAATTTTGGCAGAGTGCAATCTGTATTTTGGATAAAACAGTTCTTCAGAAAACATTTAAAAAGCACTTCAATATATATTTGCAAATCTCAACTCCAACATATTTCTCAACACAACATTTTTCTCAACTCAAATCCGCAACGATTTTTCAAAGACTGAGATACAAGAAATATAATACAAAACTATTCAAGTAAATGAAATCTCAAATTTACATTTACAATAATTTACATTTAATTACATACCAAAATATTTTACAAGAGTTTTTATACAACTGCTCAAATAATTTACATACATATTATTACATGCATACATCAAAACCTATGTACATGGGTATACCTATGATATACCTGGAGCTGATCTGAATGTATCCTCAAAGAAATTTATTCACTGCTCTATGCTCTTCTTACCTGCGACAGCATACAAAGCTATCGCTGAGTGGTGAACTCAGTGGTGCACAACTATAATTTAAAACATAGTACAATATACATTGACAAAATTTATAGTAAATAATTTGGGAATCTGAATACTCATCAAATTCCAAAACTCAAAATATTCATTGCCAATAATGTAAATTATTTGTATAAATGACATTGATCACAAAATTCAATTTATCAAATCATGACTAACCATTTAAATAATTCTAACGAAATCAATTATACATAAACCATAATGGAAATCAAAATTCCTTACCATTCAAAAGCCATTCTGTATCTCAAAAATCATTATGTATTTCAAAAATCATATCAGTATCTCAAAAATCATATCAGATCTCAAAACTCATTCTTTATCTCAAAAATCATTCTTTATCTCAAAAATCATTCTTTATCTCACTAACCATGCAAGACTAATCCGAAAGGGCCATATTCGATGTGATTCTAACTCCCTATGGTCGGGGAGGTCGAATCAGATTCTAACTCTCTATGGTCGGGGAGGTCGAATCATCGTGCACAGTACCATCACAATAATGAATCTTCCGCAAGGGCCATAATGATAAAATAAACTTAGATCTAACCTCAAATCAGAGGAAAATCTAAGCCTGTGCACGTACCATGGTAATCAAAACACAACTAACTCCATTGTCTTCTCAACAAATGAGAAAGACGGGTAATAACCTAGTCAAGCATCTATAGTGAGATATAAAACAATATCACAATCATTTTAGTGAGCATAAATCACAATATAATTCGATTCAAAGTCAATTCCAATATCCAATAATATTTATACTCATCACAATTCAAATCATAAATTTGCATTTTCCATGAAAATTACCATCACAATTCAAAACATGTTCTATCACAATTTTCCAAAACATAATTTATTCAATCCATAACAATGCTTAATACTTGTGGAAATACCATTTCACAAAGCTAAATTCATATATACTATAACAATTTTCAATAATCATTGAATTAAATCCAATGCTTGTTAAACATAATACATAAGAAAAATATGTCATTTAATCATATGAAATATTCAAAACAAAATCAGTTAAAAACTAGTTGTGCACAAACACAATTTAAAACAATAACATACAATTAATCATATGAAATATTATTCAGAGTAAAATCAGTTGAAAACTAGTTGTGCACAAACACAATTTAAAACAATAACATACAATTAATCATATGAAATATTATTCAGAGCAAAATAAGTTGAAAACTAGTTGTGCACAAACCTCTGATAATTGTCTCCTGGTCTGGACTCAGTGTTTCCTTCCCTTTTCCTGAGTCTTTGGTAACTGAGAAACACAATTTGAAGTGTTTCAGTACTAAATTAAATTGTCTCTAACGATAATGTTCGATAAACAATTCATTGAATACCTTTATTTGCTTAATCACCTAATATACCGACCCTCGATGCGTTCTAGGTAAATTAGGTTTCAGTGTCATTAATATGTCACATTCGATAGGGTTTTAGGGTTGGTACGTTTTACCAAAGTTATTTCCTTGTTCAGTGCATTTTAATGCAACTTACTGGATTCCGGGATACTAGTTTGACCTAGCCGGACGACCTAGTTTCCTCGGTTTTCGGGTTTCGGTCAAAACTACAAACTTGTAGATATATGTCTTATTGCACGCGGGGAAAAATTTCAGGTCAATCCGAGTTAAGTAGACCAAGTTATGGTCATTATACTATTGCTGGTCAAATGGCATCAAATTAAGTCAATTTTAGGTCAATTTGGTCAACTTTGGTTCGGCCAGTTTTTGGACCCGAACTTGTGCAAGCTTTTTGACTTTCTTCTGGTCATTTCTGGGTTTTGGTGTCTTCATAAGACTTGTAGGTATGGGTCTTAACTATTCATGGTTAAAATTTCAGGTCAATTGGACCTGTTTTGAATGAGTTATGGCCTAAACACTCACTGCTGCCCAATTGGTCATTTTTCAGGTCCTAATTGTACCTAATCCGAATTGGTCATTTTCTTAGGTCACCTTGCAAGCAGAATTTTGGTATGTTTTCTCAATGAAAGTTGGCACATTTTGTGCCTAGTTCCACCTCCAATTGGTCTCATACCAATTGAGGTTACACATTTAAACTTATTGGCTAAAATGTACACTGCCCTTGGTTACTTTGCTTAACACACATCAATTACACACATTTACCTTGCAATATGTTTACTTCCCTACCAAATCTGTTTTGGTACATTACCAAAAACACATTCCCCTTTACATTAACATCATTTTGGGCAGATTACAATTATCCTCAATACACCAATTAACACTCAATTTACAAGTTCTAAGTACAATAACATACACACCTAACCATTACAAATTTTTGCATATACTTTACACAACAAGTTCATATACATTTCCATCAATCCTTCTATGTCAATATTCTGCCAACACTTCCATGAATACATACATTTATTCAAGTGTCCCCAAGCTGCTGAAAATCTTCTTCAACACCAAATTGTCCTACAATTCATCAATTCCCATCCAAGTGCTAAAAATCACCATATAAATATGAAGTAATTCACTAGGTTTATTAAATCATCATAACTAACATAATTCTCGTCAAATATATGTACAATTACTTCATCAATACATGATTACATGGCTGCCCAAAAATGGATATCTCAATACTCTTCAAACTTAAAAATTTCCTTCACAAAACCAACACCCATAACATGTATACAAAGTTTATCAAAGAAATCTTCAAAAATGCTAACTTACCTTATGGTTGGAGCTTGTTAAACCTTGCTTAAACTTCTTAAATTTGGTATCAAACTCTTCCTTGTGATGTGTAGACAAACTTTAATGAAGAACCCTAGGTGATTGGAGTTGAAATGGAGGAGTGCATGGAGCTTGATTGAAAAATGGCCATGGAGGATTTTTCTTCTTCAATTCATCTAAGTTAAGGGAGTGAGGAAGATGAACATTCTGCTGGATATAGTGGACTTACACCTGCCCCATTATGTGTTTATTATATTCCTTTAGTGGCCCACTCACTCAATTTTAACTATATAATAAGCTTACATGTTTTATTTACACATTTTTCACTCCATTTTGGCTATTTACTTTAGGTACCACTAAACTAATTTTTCATTTTATTTTCTAAGTGTAATATTATTTATTTTTAATGGACATTTAGGTCAAAAGACAATTCGGGATGTCAAATGACCATAATGCCCTTGTTCGGGTTGCATTCCCGATTTTTCGGTAATACCGGGTTTTGTCTGTTTTTCGATTTCTCACTTTTCTTTGTACTAATTATTTAATTTTTCTTTGATCTTTCTAATGATATTTATTCTTCAATAAGGGTCTATTTAAGTCCTAAAAATGTTTTCCAGGGTTCCATGATCGAGGGCTAGTCAACGGTCCACGCCGTGACTTCCCAGTGCGGTCACCCATCGTTAGGTTTCCCGGCTCGCTTAACTTGGTTACATTTCTTTGCTATTATTTTTCCTTTGTTTTTCTTGTATTTTCTTTTCTTGTATTTCATTATTTTATGTCTCTTCACTCATATTGAAGTGTAGTTCTAGGCATCCTAACTGTCCGGAAAACACTGGTCACCGGAACAGTAGAACGCACTACCGAACATAGGGGTGTTACACTTAAGTATTTTTCAATATTGATATTCTTAATCAGATCAGTTTCTATAAACCAACCCAACAATATAGCAAATATAATTGCATTAGTATAAGGGACTTTTCCCATTTGCTCTCTTTTTGGTAAATCAACCAATTCACATACTTGGTTTGATTTCATAGAATCCATCTCTTCTTTTATTGCCTTAATTCATTGATCTTTTGCAAGGCATATGAGGTCATTCATCCTTAGTAGGGCATATGAAGGATATACTTATTATCACCTTTTTCTTTATCTTATGGAGTAACTATAAATGCTTCCCCTTCGATCTCAAAATGATCATGGGAAACGTGCTTATGACTCAATCGTCGTGGATGAGATTGATAAATTGACTCGTCAAGGTTTATGTTAGTCCCACGAGGACCAATAATATTAGATGTATTTACTACAAATGGTATTTTAATGTTAATAGAAACTAATTCCTCAAATGCTGAAATACTCCCACTTAGAAAAGAATCTATTTCTAACTATAAAGCAGAAGCATTCTGGTCCATAATTTCATACAAAGATAGATCTTGACCTATATAAAGACCTAACCAGGGGCTGTACCAGCGCTAGAGATCGGGTTAACTTAACGCTATTAGAACCCGTAGCAAGCCTAAAATTGGTTAAACATAAACAAAATCTTATATCTCACAATCCAAGCATACTCTAAACTATTGCACTTTAGATTTCTCATTCATCATTAACTTAAAATTGGTTCAAAATTTGAACCTTTACATACATAAAATCTCTAAAGTGTAATACGTTTATACATACATAATTACAACGCTTATGTTTAAGGTAAAACATCTATCAAATTTGAATACTAGCACAGTAATTATTCCTTTACATATTAAATGTACACTGCTCAAACAACATATATAAAATGCTTTATAGGTACCCCTACTGCTCAAGCTCCAAAGGACTTCTCTATTCTTACACTCCTGCACCTAAGATTAGGGGAAAGGGGTGAGCTCACACAAACTTAGTGAGTACATTAACTAGTAACATTTATTTATGACATTTATCTCATACACATATAATGCATCATCTATATGAGTTTTCATATCAGAAATATTTCACATAGGATAGACTTGTCACCAGTGACTCCCCTAATCCAATATGCCTGACTCATATAGAGGCTCCTTAGGACTTTTGCTTAATATATCCAATATGCCCAGTTCATACAGAGGCTCCTCAGGACTTCCACTTATAATATGAAATGTGTCATGCACCAAGCGGTATCGTAAGATCTCCTTTTGGATTTTATGGACCATAACATACATAACATAACATGGTTATAAACATGAGGGGAGTCAGTGGCTCATCCATCATCCATCAATGCACCAATAATATTTATGCAGTTATGCAACATATTTGTGTTCTAGATACATATACCCTAAATAAATATGACATGATGAGTGAGGATGATCATAATTTAAATTTAATGAGCTTGCATTTATCAAGGTTAGAATTACTCACCTCTTAAAGCCTATCAACCACCTAACACAAATGGTAGATAACCTTAGATCATTAGCTTTTTGAATCCTTCAAGTCTGATCCTATAGCCATCGGAACCTAATGAGTTATTCGAAGCTTTAGAACTCTATACACAAATAAAACATCTTATTCTAGGCCCTTAAGAACTATAAAATCATGTTTTGGAGCATTGGATTCGAAGAAGAAATAAAGCTAGCACAACCAAGTTTGGCTGCTAAAGTCTTGGACTTCAGCTGTTGAAACTCTGATCATCAGGTGCCATTTTGGGCAATAGCAACTATGGCTACCAAAGTCTTAGACTTTGGTGATCGAACCTATAATTTCTCTAGATTCTTTCTTGAGAAAATTCATGCTTTGGTAGCTAAAACAATAGTTTTGGCAGCTAAACCTAGGAATTTCTAGAATTCTCAAGTCAAAAGCCACCAAAAATTCTCTTCGAAAACATGCCATAAGGCTCCAAAACACAATTCAAATACATATACACATTGCCAAGGCCTAAACCAACTTTAATCCATACTCAACATTCAAAGTCTACAAACACTTAGACTTGATAAAAAACAAGAGCAATACTTCATTCCAAATCCAATAGTCAAGACTTAACATAAAAACACACTTCTAAGTAACATGCAACCCTTATTCTAAAAAAAAAATAAAAAATAAAAACATACAAACCATATAAAGCTCACATGCATTTTAACCTTACTCTCCTAGTCATAAACTCACACCCAAAACACGTAGGACAAAAGTCAAATGGAAAGAGGGAAAATCACCTTGCTCCTCTATAACTAGGTAGAGAGATTGGAGGGAAAACTTTAAGATCCTTCGAACTCTTGAACGCTCTAACCAATCCAAGACTTCTAGCTTCTAAAAGATTAAACCAGAAAGGATTTAAGGTGAAGATTTCGTTTTTGCATGCAATAATAGTTGGGAGAGAAGAGAAATTAATTTTCCTTTTGAAATTTGATTGAATTGGCAATTTATACACCTGCTACCAAAGGAACTTTTAGCTGCTGAAAGTCATAGTTCTGGCTGCTAGAGTCCATTTTGGCTAAAAAGAATTTAAATAGTAAAAAGGACTTTGGTTGTCGAAAGTCCATCATTCGGCTATCAAAGTTCCTTATACCCAATTACACTTAAAACTTTTCTTTGGTCCAACCACAAAACGTTTTCATTTTAAAAAATATTTCAATAACATCATGTGTACAAACACATGCACTTCTTACTACCAATCCCTTACTTGTAGAATCTTTGAATTCATCAGAATATTCCATTAATGACAGAAATTCTAATGTAAAAAAATGGTGGGTGTTACATTCTTCTCCCTTTAAAACACTCATTATCGAATGTTAAAACAAACGCATAACACGTAAACACTTGAAGCATAACATAAATAAACATGGCAAAACCTACCTAGAACAGATGAGGATATTGGTGTAACATGGAGTCACGGGTCTCCTACATGCATTCTTCCATGTTATGGTGATTCCTAAGGACTTTGACCATATGTATCTCCTTGTTCTTGAGCTTTCTTATTTGCGTGTCTACAATCCATACTAGTTGTTCGACATAAGAAAGATCCTTATAAATTTCCATGTTAGGTTCACTTATAACCTTGTTTGGATCTGCCACAAACTTCTGAATCATAGAAACATGAAACACTGGATGGATCCTCTCTATTTCTAGTGGCAATGCTAGCTTATAAGATACATTCTTAACCTTTTGTAGTACCTCATACGGTCCAATACATCTTAGAGCTAGTTTTCCTCTTCTTCTAAATTAGATGACATCTTTTAATGGAGATACCTTTAGAAGCACCATATCCCCCTCTTGGAAAACCACTTCTCTTTTATGGAGATCTATATAGCTCTTCTGTCTACTAGCTATTATATTCAACCTTGCCCTGATTAAGGGCATGGCTTGATTGGTGATTTCCACTAACTCCATTCCTACTAAAGTTTTTTCACCTACTTTTTCTCAACACATAGGAGGCCTGTATTTCCTTCCATACAGAGCTTCATATAGTGCCATTCCTATGCTAGAGTGATGGTTGTTATTGTATGCGAACTCAACTAGAGGAAGGTACTTTTTCCATGATCCCCCAAAGTCAAGTATACATATTCTCAGCATATCCTCCAAGGTCTTTATGGTCCTTTTTGACTGTCCATTTGTCTGAGGATGAAAAGCTGTGCTAAAGTCCAACCTGATGCCTAGCTCATTTTGAAGGCAATGCCAAAACCTTGATGTGAACTATGATCCTCTATCAGGGACTATTGTACTGGAGCTCCATGAAACCTTATTATCTTTGCCACGTACATCTGAGCCAACTTATCCATAGAATAGTGAGCTCTTACAGGAATGAAGTAAACAGACTTGGTCAACCTGTCCACTATAACCCATATTGAGTCATGTCAGTTGGAGGCTATTGGTAACCCCATAACAAAGTCCATCGCTATATTTTCCCATTTCCATTTTGGAATAAGTAATGGTTTAAGCATTCCTGCTAATGTCAAATGTTTTAATTTCACTCTCTAACAAACTTCACAAGCAGACATAAATTGTGCAATCTCCTTCTTTATGAAAGGCTACCAATAAACCTTTTTTTAAATCTTGATACATTTTAGTGGCTCTAGGATGGATGTTGTACCTAGCATTATGAGCTTTTCCATAATGTCTCCCTTCAGCCTAATATCATATGGTACACATAACTTATTGCCATATGTTAGCATTCCTTTCCCATAAAATTAGAACTCAAAGTTCTCATCCTTCTACACTGCTTTAGCAATCTTCACTAACTTGAGATCTTCTTGCTGCCTTTCTGCTACTTGTCTTAAGTACATTAGTGTTACCTTTATCTGAGCTATCTAACTACCTTAACTGACAACTGCATCTATAATCCTTTTCCTATCAACTGGTGTAACTCTTTCAAGATAGGCCGCCTTTTCACAAATATACGAGCTAAATTGCCAATTGATTTTTGACTGAGGGCATCTATAATAATATTTGCCTTCCCCGAATGATACTGATAGTACAATCATAATCACTAAGTAGCTTTACTCATCTCCTTTGTCTGAGATTCAACTCTTTCTTGTTGAAAATATATTGGAAACTCTTGTGGTCTATGCAAATTTCACATTTACCCCTATATAGATAGTGTCTCCATATATTTAGGGCAAAGACTATTGCCACCATCTCTGAGTCATGAGTGGAATAGTTAGCTTCATGATTCTTTAACTACCTCAAAGTATAAGCTATTACCCTGTCATTATGCATAAGAACATATCCTAAACCCTCTCTGGAGGCATCATAGTAAATGGTGAAATCTTCATTGCCTAAAGGCAAAGTTAATACTAGTGCTGAAATCGAATATTCCTTAAGCTTTTGAAAGCTCTCCTTACATTCATCACTCCATTCAAACTTCTTGTTCTTCTGAGTTAACCTAGTCATTGGAGCAGCTATCCTAGAGAAATTAGGCACAAATCTCCTGTAAAGCCTAGCAAACCTAGAAAACTCTTAATCTCAGTCACTGTAGTTAGCCTCAGCCAATCTACCACTGCTTCAACCTATTTGGGATCCACTTTAATTCCCTTCTCTGAAACTACATGTCCCAAAAAGGATATAATCTTCAGCCAAACCTCACATTTAGAGAACTTAGCATACAACTGATGCTCCCTCAATGTCTGAAGAACTGTTCTTAGATGTTGTGCATGCTATTTAGGGCTTCCAGAATACACTAATATGTCATCGATAAAGAAGATCATAAAGTGATCCAGATAAGGTCTAAATAACTTGTTCATGAGATCCACGAATGTAGCTGGGGCATTAGTTAACTTGAATGACATCACTAGAAACTCATAATGTTTGTATCTAGTTTAAAAAGTAGTCTTCAGAACATCCATCTCCTTGATCCTCAACTGGTGATATCTAGACCTTAAGTCTATCTTAGAGAAATAACTAACTCTTGCTAGCTGATCAAACAGGTCATCAATATAGGGCAAAGGGTACTTGTCTTCATGGTCCCTTTATTCAAGTACCTGTAGTTTATGCAAAATCTTAGGGATCCATCTTTTTTCTTCACAAATAACACCGAAGGACCCCAAAGAGGGGTACTCAATCTGATAAACCCCTTATCTACTAACTCATGTAGCTGTTCCTTTAACTCCTTTAGCTCTGTAGGGGCCATCCTATAAAGAGGGATAGATATGGGTCTGGTGCCAAGCATGAGATCAATTTTAAAATCTATCTCTCTCTTAGGTTGCAACCTAGGTAGTTCCTCTAGAAAGATATCTAGAAACTCTCTTACCACAAGAACTGATCCTGGTCCACTTATATTGTTTACTATTTCTTTAACATGTGCTATAAACCCTCTACACCATTTACAGAGCATCTTCCTAGCTTGCATGATTGAGATCAGACCCTTTACAGGTGCTACCTGATCTCTTTGGAAAATTGCAACTAACCCATCTTGTCCTCTAAACTTTACTGTCTTGTTTCTATAGTCCAGGGTAACATAGTTGGCTGAAAGCCAATCCATTCCTAGGGTGACATCAAAATTTATCAATTCTAAAACAACTAGGTCAGCTAGAAAATATCTATCTTTAACCATCACTGGATAAGCATAACAGATCATCTCTGTTATTGAAGGGTCGCACATGGGTCCACTAACAAGCAATGGACATTCTAAACTTGAAACTATCAATCCTAATCTTAGGACTGTATCTAGGTTAACAAAAGAGTGTGACACCATAATGTTGAAGGTATTAGCTTCCTATTATGTCATGGTAAAGATCTGAGCCAGTGCTCCTTCCTTATGAACTTGCTGTAGAGGATGAAGAACCTCATCCTCTACCTTGTCCCCTTCCTAATGAAGTTCCCATAGAAGTCTGTCTCACTGCAATTTAGGCCATATTGCTTAACCTTGCTTATTGAGAAATGACCCTTTCCATATTAGGACACTCCCTAGCCTTGTGTCCCTCCTATCGACATCTATAACACTCAGAGGTTCCGAACCTATATGGTCCTCGATGAGGTTTCCCACATTTAACACAATCAGAAGTATCCAAACCTGAACTAGATCTACTTTCCATCTCGAGGCTTGACTTGATTCTGTTCCAAAACTTATTCTTCTTTTGTTTCTTGCCAAACGTCCCTGCTTTTTCCTTCTTAGTCCTAGATGCAAAAATAGCCTTAGTCATATGATTGAACCTCCCAGCATCTGTAGCTTTCAGAATGGTAGATAATTCAGCCTTGGTACTTTTCAGATCTAGAATCCCTT
Source organism: Hevea brasiliensis (assembly GCF_030052815.1). Lineage (NCBI taxonomy): Eukaryota > Viridiplantae > Streptophyta > Magnoliopsida > Malpighiales > Euphorbiaceae > Hevea > Hevea brasiliensis. The sequence continues at coordinate 585,869 of NW_026614597.1, read as the reverse complement.
CAATGATAGCCCTAGCTTTCATCTTCCTTGTTGCATCCATTATTGAATGGAAGCTATGGGCTTCATGATAAGTGTATAATTTATTAATTTTACTCCATCACATTTAGTGTTTTTAGTGTATTTTTATGCCTAATTCAGTTGATTAAAGTATAATTATCAATTAGGCATATTTTTAGAGAGTTGTTGGAATAATTGTGTTAAATGAAGAAATTTTTAGCATTTGCATTAATTTTACTTTTGCTGTATTTTTCTGGTGTTTCTAAAGTTATGGGTCTCCAAATCCAATGTTGATTAATTCATTAAAAAGCTAAGTCAGAGCACTACAAATGACAAAGAGGGACCAAAGCCCAAATCAGTCTTCAAGGTTGTTAAAATGAGCTATGAATCTATTACAAAAGGCCACACTTGAAGTGTCATGACTAGTCTTGGGATTATTTTATATATGAAGCTCTAGAGGTCCAAATGAAGCAAACCCAAACCCAATTGAACCTTAAGAACCACCTCTACAATTTCTATGAAGGGCTGAAGACAAGACTACATCGTTTTGGTGGTTAAAAATGGCGATGAAGTCAAATTTATGGGCTGGATCATCTTTCAGAACCAGTTTCGGTTTTTGGCCCATAACTTGGGCTGTAGACCTCCAATTTGGGCAAATGAGTACTCGTTGGAAAGCTAAGAAGTAGGACTACAACTTTCTTGAAAAAGTAAAAGATAGAATCGCAAGGGAAGTGGCTAAAAATTGGCCATGATTGCAAAGTAGAAAATCTATCTTTTTGAATTTCAAAAATTTTTCAAGTTTGGTTCTTATCTGTGGATTAGGTTTTTGATTATAAAGCTCATCTTTTGTTACACCTTACCCCTCTGTAAGGTATAACATGATCCCATAGAATACCTAATGAACTACCGCACTTCACCTATCGATAACTCATTAAGTACCCTACAAGGGATTTTAAAACAATTTTCTTACTTTTTATAAGTGGTGAGCATTTCTAAATAGATATTAAAACATTTAATTAAAGTTGAAAACTAGTTAAAATTTTTGGCCCATTTTATTTTTTTGCAAATTTTATAAAAATTTCAACAGAGTGTCGTCTATATTTTGAGAAAACAATTCTTCAAATTCCGTAAAAAGCACTTCCAATTATTTTTTTCAACCACTTCTTCAAAATCACAATCAATCTCAACCACTTTCTCAAGTTTCAAAATTCAACAATCCTCATTTCTCAATTTTTAAAAATTCAGTAATCATCAAGATACTGTCAATCAATTTCATTCATTCATATTTCATTAAAGATAAATAATTAATATATGCATCATACTAAAAATTTACATTAGGAAAATCCAAACTAAAATTTATTACAAACTTTATACAAGCTTTGTACAAGCTGCTCAAGACCAATTTTATATGTCCATACATTTACGTACATTACATACATCAAAATAAATTTGTACAGTTAGGGTATAAATTATACCCAATATAACTTCAAGGTAAGTCGCTCTACAATCCTCAGCAGCTCACTCTACTGCTCCTCTAGTCTCTAAATCTGCGACAGCAATAATAGCCATCGCTGAGTACTAGGACTCAGTAGTGCACAACATATTAAAATAATCTTTATGCAGAATTTAAATCACATTTATTCAAAAATTGAACTGAACATGAAAGTTAAACATGAAACATGAATTATGAGATTTTAATCCAAACAAATTCATTTTAAAGTGTCAAAACCAATTCCATAAAACCCACAGTTATATCATGCCATTCGAAACAAATATAATCTCAATAGCCAGAGGCTAAGGAGAAGTCCCATCACAAAATCCATCGTTATTCTCTCCCATTTCCATTTTGGTACTGGTAGTGAATGTAACAACCCAGCAGGTACTTGATGCTCTGCCTTCACTTGCTGACAAGTTAGGCATTTGGAAACAAACTCTGCCACATCTCTTTTCATACCCATCCACCAGTAATGCTCCTTTAGCCCTCTATACATTTTTGTGCCACCAGGATGCATGGCAAAAGGAGACTCATGTGCTTTCTTCAATATGATTTTCCTCAAATGAACATCATTAGGAACACATATTCTGCCCTAGTGTAGCAGTAGACCATCATCTCTGATTGAGAATTTTTGTTTCTTGCCCTGCCGGACTTTTTCTAATAATTTCTGATACTTCTAGTCATTCTGAGTAGCCATTCTGATCTGATCAATCAACACTGGCTGTACATGCCATGCAACTGCTGTCTGCCCCTCATCATTAATCTCTAAGCTGGCATGTAATGATCTCAACTCATGTACCATAGACAAAGGAGTAACCAGTAGACTTGCCATAGACTTGCGACTTAAGGTGTCAGCCACAACATTAGCTTTCCCTGGATGATAGTTTATCAGACAATCATAGTCTTTTATCAACTCTAACCATCTCCTCTATCTCAAATTCAACTCTTTCTGGGTGCCCAAATACTTCAAACTCTTATGATCTGTGTAGATGTAACACTTTTCCCCATACAAATAGTGTCTCCAGATCTTAAGAGCAAACACAATAGCTGCAAGCTCCAAGTCATGTGTCGGATAATTCCTCTCACGCGGTTTCAGCTAGCGTGATGCATAGGCAATGACATTTCGATCTTGCATCAATACACAGCTTAACCCATTATGAGAAGCATCACCATAAACTGTGTATTCTTTACCCAGAGTAGGTAAAGTAAGGATTGGAGCTTCAGTCAAACATTTCTTCAATTCATCAAAACTCTATTGGCATTTATCCATCCACTGAAATTTCACATCTTTTCTAAGCAGCTTGGTCAATAGAGATGCCAACATGGAAAATCCCTTCACAAACCGACAGTAGTATCCAGCTAAACCCAGAAAACTATGAATCTCTGTGATATCTGTGGGTGGCCTTTAATTAAGGACAGCTTCAATCTTACTTGGATCTACCTTGATACCCTCTACTGATACTACATGCCCCAAGAAGGATATCTCCTTCAGCTAAAATTCACACTTTGACAATTTGGCATATAGCTATTTCTCCCTTAAAGTCTGTAGTACAATCCGCAGATGTCTATTATGCTCTTCTGCACTCCTCGAATAGACCAATATATCATCAATGAATACCACAACAAACTAGTTGAGGTATGGTCTGAAGATAGTGTTCATCAGATCCATAAAAGTAGCCGGAGCATTAGTTAACCCAAATGACATAACCAAGAACTCATAATGGCCATAGCGGGTTCTAAAGGCAGTTTTAGGAATACTCTGCTCTTGTACTTTCAGCTGATAATAACCTGATTTCAGGTCAATTTTGGAGAACACAGCTGCACCCCTTAACTGATAAAATAAGTCATCAATGTGGGGCAATGGATATCTATTCTTTATTGTTACCTTATTCAACTGCCGATAATCAATACATAAACAGAGAGTGCCATCCTTCTTCTTTACAAACAACACCGGCGCTCCCTAAGGTGACACACTAGGGTGAATAAAGCCCTTGTCAAGCAGCTCTTGCAACTGCACTTTCAACTTTTTCAATTCGGTTGGAGCCATTCTATATGGTGTTATGGAAATTGGGTCCACACCAGGCATAATATCAATCTCAAACTACACCTCTCTTTCTGGAGGTAATCCTGGCAATTCATCAGGAAACACATCCGAAAAGTCACATACAGTAAGGATGTCCCTCAGTGTTGGACTTCCCACTTGGGTGTCTATCACATGTGCCAAGTATGGTTCACACCCCTTTCTGATCATTCTTCTAGCTAGTGCAACCAAAATAATGTTTGATGGCAGTAAATGCCTCTCCCCATATATTACCATATCACCGTACAGAGGGAGACCAAAAGTGACTGTCTTCAGTCTACAGTCAATCATGGCGTGATGCCTGGCTAACCAATCCATGCCCAAGATAATATCATAATCTCTGAAGGGCATTTTAATCAAATCTGACAGGAAAACATGTCCTTGGATCACCAAAGGACAGTCTCTATAGATTCTGTTTACCTGAACCTCTTGTCCTAACAGACTAGTTACTAGCACTTCAAAACCCATTTGGACACATGGAACAGCAAGTGAACTGACTATGCTAGCACTAACATATGAATGGGTTGAACACGGATCAAACAACACAAATACTTCTTGATCAGAGATAGAGAATGTACCAGCTACAACATCAGAAGTCTCAGCCTCTTCTCTCTGTCTCATTGTGTAGACTCTGGCTGAAGCACTTCCTTATGCTGACTGACCAACAGTGCCCTAACTGCTGGAAGTAGTGCCTCTACCTCTGCCTCTTCCTCTGCCAATAGGTTGTGAACTTCTGAAAGTAGGACTCTGAATAGACCCTTCTGCAGTCGTAGGAGCTAGAACATATTTAGGAGCACTAGTGCGGTCTTTAGCAAGATGGCCCTTGCCTCCACAGTTAAAACAGGCTCCAGTGGACCAATAGCATTCTCCCCTATGAATCTTGCCACAAGTCTCACAGGGGCGGGCAGGATATGAAACCCTGCTCGACTGCTGACCAGACCTAGGGGGTCTCTGTCTAGAGAATCCGCCCCTTCCAAATCTTCCACCTCGACCTTTGATAGGTCCACCAAAGTTCTTTCTCTTCCCAGAAGTACCACCAGAACTTTGTTCAACTGATTTTTCCCCTTTGTCTTTCTCTAATTTTTCAACTTTTTCTGATTTTTCTTTTATTGGGGTCGCTTTTGATTCAATCCTTTCTAGCTTAAGTGCTTGAGACATGAGTTATGAAAAGTTGCTGTTTCTGAATCCCACAACTTGCATCCTCAAACTGGGCTTCAAACCAGTCTCAAATCTCTTGCACCGTTCCTTGCTGGTAGAAAGGAGACTCCCAGCATAATGGCTTAAGCGGGAGAACTCCCTCTTATATTTTGCCATTGATTTACCCCCTTGCTTCAGATTCAGAAATTCTTGCAACTTTTAATCCACATATGCATCTGGGACGTATTTTTGTCTGAATTCTCTGATGAAGTCATCCCAGGTCAGTACTGGTGGTTCAGCTAAGTTGTGGGGGATGGTCTTCCACCAATCATACGCATCCCCTTGCTGTAGTGACACAAAATATTCAAACTTCAGTTCATCTTGGCAGTGAAGCTTCTTAAATACTCTATCCATCCTTTCAAGCCATTGTTCTGCCTTTAAAGGGTCCACTGTACCCTTAAATTCTGTAGTCCCATACTTCAATAACTTATCATACTGTCTGGCTGGAGGCAGTGGTTGTGCCAATTAGTGTGCAGGGTGGAGCTTGAGCAGCATACCTGACCATTTGTTGAAACATCACAGCCATCTGCCGTGCAAACTGTGCAGGAAACTGCGGCATTTGTGGGGCTGGTGCTATTGATCCATTGACATTCTGTAGAGCTAGGGCTTCCCCTTGTGCCTCAGCTTCAACAGATTGCTCAACTGAGTGATCCCCTTCTTCCATTTCAGTATGAAGTTAGGGTATCTCCTGAACAAATAACACAAGGAGATTTCCCTCCGTTAGTTCATATTTATGATGTAATGCACTGTATGTAACAAATATGGACATTGAGCAGTTGTACTTAACAAGGAAAGACACAAATTCTCAAGTTAAAACATACTTCAAAAATTTGCTCTGATACCACTAAAACATGTCACACCTTACCCCTCTATAAGGCATAACATGATCCCGTAGAATACCTAATGAACTACTGCACTTCACCTACCGATAACTCATTAAGTACCCTACAAGGGATTTTAAAACAATTTTCTTACTTTTTTATAAGTGGTGACTATTTCTAAATAGATATTAAAACATTTAATTAAAGTTGGAAACTAGTTAAAATTTTTGGCCCATTTTATTTTTCCGTAAATTTTATAAAAATTTCAGCAGAGTGCCGTCTATATTTTGAGAAAACAGTTCTTCAAATTCCTGTAAAAAGCACTTCCAATTATTTATTTCAACCACTTCTTTAAATTCACAATCAATCTCAACCACTTTCTCAAGTTTCAAAATTTAACAATCCTCATTTCACAATTTCCAAAAATTCAGTAATCATCAAGATACTGTCAATCAATTTCATTCATTCATATTTCATTAAAGATAAACAATTTATATATATATCATACTAAAAATTTACATTAGGAAAATCCAAACTAAAATTTATTACAAACTTTATACAAGCTTTGTACAAGTTGCTCAAGACCAATTTTACATGCCCATATATTTACGTACATTACATACATCAAAATAAATTTGTACAGCCAGGGTATAAATTATACCTGATATAACTTCAAGGTAAGTCGCTCCACAATCCTCAGCAGCTCACTCTGCTGCTCCTCTAGTCTCTAAATCTCACGAATATGATCATCGCTGAGTACTAGGACTCAGTGGTGCACAACATACTAAAATAATCTTTATGCAGAATTTAAATCACATTTATTCAAAAATTGGACTGAACATGAGTGTAACACCCCAAAATTTTATTATTTATGAGTATTTTTGGTATTTTAATTTTATTTGAATTTTAGGAATTTTTCTGAGATTTTTCGGATTTTAAAAATCGGGTTCGATTTTCCGAAAATATAAACTTTGAGGATTTTTAAAAATTAATTTAAAGACCACGTGGCAAAACTAAAAATATATTTGGAGTCTACGTATTTTTCTGAGTTTTATGGAATTTTTTTCGGAATTTTTGGACCTCGTTTTCGGTCCCGAGACAGAGTAAAAATTCAAAATTTTGTATTTCGAATCGAACCGGCCGAATCGAACCGGACCGGATCGGACCGGTCGAATCGGACCGGCCCTTTTCCTTCTTCCTTTTCTTCTCCCGCGCGCGATGGCTCTCTCCCTTCTCTCCCTCGTTTCTCTCTCCTCTCACTAGCGCCGCTTGTATTGACCCGGCCCGGCCAGCGCCGTAGCCGCCGCCCGGCCACGCCGCCTAAACGGTCGGAACGCCACGCGCGTCCCAGTAGCGCGCTCGCCGACTTCCTCGGCCAACCGCCGATCCGCCACCGATTGGACCGGGTCTTATGTCCAAAATCATCTACTCGGCGAGAGCTTTCCATAGACACCAAGAACGCCGAAATCCATCGAGCGGATTGTCCGATTTTTGCTCGGGAAGATTTTAGCCCATTTCGACTTTTGGGCTAGATTTCTCGAAAACCGTGAATCCCACGAGAAAACCGAGGCCACCAACACGCTCCATTCGTCGAGAGCTTATAACGACATAAATTTCAAATTTTTTACACCGCTTTTTGGTGGGTCCCATGGAACTTCGCGGTGTATTTTCGAGCATTAAATGAGCTTAGAAAATTCTGAAAATTTATGTACTAACCCCGTGTTATGGGCTTCGTGTAGGTATCCTCGATTCGCGGAAATTCGGCGATTGACAGTGCGCAAATTTCGGGCGCATGGACGTTCTGGAAAAGTCTCCAAATTGGGCGAGGTTTTGGCTAGCCCCCATTGTCGACGTCGAGCGCGTTCAGTCGGAATTGGCAAAGGTAAACCGAACCTTGCTTTTCGTAATTTTCTAGTGCTTAAATAGGATTAAAAATCCATAAAATATTTGTGGTAGCTTAGAAAATTACGATTCTTTTTGCAATAGCTTAGTAATATTGCTAAGGACCGCGGGGCAAAGTTTTATAATTTTTAGAGCTTGTTTGGGCAATTTTTGCAAAAATGATCAATAATAAGGACTAAATTGAAATTTTGCGTATTGTGACGGATGATTGATTTGATGGCCCTGTGAGGGGTGTGATATGATTGAAGCTGATATATGGATTGTGAATATATAAGTGCATTTTTAGCCCTTTTGCGGGTTGGGTAGGTCCTAGGTATAGGGAGACTCTGCATTTTCTAGACGACTTAGGACGTACTTGATCTTTTTCTTTGTTTGTATTGAGTCAAATTTATTAAATAGATGTAATGTAATTGTCAGGTGAGCCGGGACAACCTTCTTCCTCCGCCCAGCCGCCACAGTAATTTGTCGTCAAGTTTGTGAGTAAAATATTAATTTTAATTGTAATTTCGATATTATTATATGTTCAGCATGCCCATGCATCACTTATATGCATATATTTATATAGTTAAACTCTAGGCACGAATTATGTTGCATTCATAATTGTTAATGTGCCATGAGTGTTGTTGTGGTAATTTGGAGCAGTGTGCGTGCGTTGGCGTGCGTGTGATGTGGTGTGGACTATGGATAGGACGGGGTAGTCACGGCTTGAGTTCTTGGGGACCCGTTCCTTCGAGGGGTAGTCACGGCTTGAGTTCTTCGCTGGGACCCTCGATTTGGTTTATTAAGCGAAAGTCCGGCTTGAGTTCTTCGCTGGCACCAGGTTGGATTTAAGAGAGCTGTATAGGGGATCAGCTCCCAATATATTATGATTGATGCTACAGGGTGTGTGAGTGCTCCAAATTACCTTTTTGATGCTATGATGTGAATATGATGTTGATGTTGCATTTCACTCTCTGAGTGCATTAGTTCTGAGATAGTTATAGAGATTATGGTTAAAATTGATATTTTACTCTGAGTCGAACGCTCACTCTGTTCAAAAAATTTTGACAGCCGGGAGGATATTTTATTCTGGGTTAACCTGCTTTTATACTTCGCAGGTTGTTTATCGATATTTGTGTAATTTTATTTACTCCTAGAATTTCTGCATGTGTTAGCAGTAATTATTTGAAATTGGTCTGTAATATTATATTCATGTTGGACCTGTAAACTTAATATTTTAAGTCTGTTTTGATGGATTGGATGAGGGAGCTGAGCTCCCATTTATTATTATGTTGATGAGTATGTGGAGGGTGAGCTGAGCTCCCCAATGGATTGTTTATTGTGTTTACAGGTCGGGTGAGTCGAAAACTCCCCGTTGGTAAGTCCATTTTATGGCCGGACTCTGTCCGTTTGTTTTCTTGAAATTGGGCCCAAATGGGCCTCAGCATTGGGTAAATGAACAGTTAGGCTTACTACGGGCCTCGGGGGCTTTAGGTGGCCAGTCTAGTCTTGGTCGGCCCATAGGTTGGGTCGTGACAAATGTGGTATCAGAGCTTAGGCTCCAGATTCTTAGGGAATGTTGTCTAAAGTGTTGGGAAGAGTCTACTAGGAGTCACATGCGGAAATATAGGGTCCACATTCGTCTTGCATTGTCATCTTTGCTTCTAGTTTCTGCTTCATATATTGTGTGTAAATATGAGTCTATAGAGCTATGCAATGTGCAGTTTTGAATTTTGTGGGCTAATGCTGCTGAATTTCGTGAAAATGCGTAGAAGCGGGAGAGCCGCCATCGCACTAGAGCGGATGTGCTGACGAGGTGTCGGACAGATGAGGCGCCGCCAGGAGGCGGGGTAGGAGGCCCAGCTGCTCAAGTAGAAGAGCACTACCCACGCTCAGAAACGATCTTTCATGGCACAGGTCCTATGGACCCCATGGCGCTACTCTAGTCTGCAGAGAACCATCGATATGATGGCGCGAGATATGGTCCACCCTCCACAAAGCAGCGATCCACCGCACCAAGAGAGGAATCTTAAAAACACATCATAAATTACAAGAAGATGCTGCACAGTACCTATGATGTGTCGACGATGCATATCGGTTTTGGATTCTATGACAGGCGAAATGCAGTCTGATTGGCCTGATAGAAGATTGATAGAGTGTATGCAGCACGTCATGGGTCCCATGCCTAGGCAATGGATGAATGACTACGTGTTACCCCGGATGGAGGGTTTGACATGGGCTCAGTTTGTGGAACTTTTTATCAACCGGTTTGTGCCAGAAAGTTTCAGAGATCAGAAGCAGTGGGCCTTTGAGGCCTTAAGACAGAATGGCAGGTCAGTAGATGAATATGCTCTGAATTTACGGAATTGAGCGGATATGCCCCTACAGATATCTCTGAGAGACTATGAAGGTGAAAAGATTCCTAAAGGGGCTTGACAGGAGATATGCGAACCTGGCCATGATGTCTGATCAATCTTTTGATGTGGTGGTTGATCGAGCCAGACATATTGAGATTAGCTATGCTGTGGATGACAGCGGAAGAGCAAAGAAAAGCAGAGAGAGGTTCCTCAGGTGTCCCTTCCATGGGTACTACGGATAGTGGTGGCCAAACTAATTACAGAGGAAAGAGTAGGAACAAGAAAAGTGGTTTTAGACACAAACCACGAGGATTCAGACTAGGGTACGGATCCAGCAGTGGTCACGCTTCAAGCCTGGTCCGCTCAGATCCTCCTTGGCACCTTGTGCACAAGTGTGGAAGAGGACATTCAGGACCTTGTTTGATGGGATCGAGTATGCTTGTGTGTGGCCAACCGGGTCACTTTGCTAGAGAATGCCCCATGTTCACGAGCCACGGATGGGGTCACGTGGTTCATGCGAATGTTCCTCGCGATTGTATCCGGCGCTTCCAACATGGCGGCGATCGATTCGATGTAGGCCGAGGACAAGGGGGACGTGGATTTGGAGGCGGTCGAGGTAGAAGTCGATGTCGTGGTTACGCCACTCGGGGTAGGGTCAAGCTCGGGTTTTCACCACGACCCACCGGGATGCTCAAGCTTCAAATGCGATTGTGGCGGTATTCTTCCAGTCCATTCTTATGAGGCTCGTGTTTTGATAGATCCGGGTGCTACACACTCATTTGTCTCCCCTGTGTTTGCCATGAGGTTGGGTAGAAACCCTACAACTTTAGAGTGCCCTTTGTCAGTAGCTACCCCACTTAGTGACAACATAGATGTAGACATGGTATTTCCGGTAGCCCAGTGGTAGTGGATGGAAAGATCCTTCCAGACTTGGTCCCTCTACCGATGTGGATTTCGATGTAATCCTGGGGATGGATTGGTTGGCAACTCATTTTGCCACCTTAGACTGCAGGAACAAAAAGGTATATTTCCACATACCTGGTGTGGAAGAGTTTAGCTTTGATGGTGACAGGAGCGTGGCTCCGTATAATTTGGTGTCAGCAATTAGTGCTAGAAAAATGTTGAGGCGGGGATGCCAAGGGTATTTGGCATTGGTGAGAGATACATCTGTAGAAGATGTCAGCATGGAAAATGTTCCTTTATCGAGAATTCATGGATGTCTTCCTGAAGAGCTTCGTGGTTGCCACCAGAAGGGAATAGAGTTACGCATTGATGTTATTCGGTACAAACCCCATATCCATGCCACCTACAGATGGCACCAGTGAATTGAAAGAGCTGAAGGAGCAACTACAGGAGCTTTTGGACAAGGGTTTCATACGTCCGAGCACTTCACCCTGGGGTGCTCCTGTTCTATTTGTGAGAAAGAAGGATGGGTCATTGAGGTTGTGTATCGACTACAGACAGCTGAACAAGGTGACTGTGAAGAATAAGTATCCACTTCCTCGGATCGATGACCTGTTTGATCAGCTCCAAGGAGCTAGATTCTTTTCCAAGATAGACTGCGGTCGCTACCATCAATTGAGAATCGGGAATGAGGACGTGTCCAAAGCGGCTTTCGTGACAAGATATGGTCATTATGAGTTCTTGGTGATGTCTTTTGGACTCACTAATGCACCAAAGACCTTCATGGACTTGATGAGCAGGTGTTCAAGCCATTTTTGGAGCGTTTTGTCATCGTATTGATAGATGAGATTCTTGTATACTATCGGACCGAGGAAGAACACGTGTGGCACTTGAGGATGGTGTTGCGGACTTTGAGGAGCACGGTATCGCCAAATTTTCAAATGTGAATTTTGGCTAGAAAGCATCTCATTCTTGGGACACGTGGTTTCTAGAGACGGTATTCAAGTGGATCCCAAGAAAATTGAAGTCAGAATCGATTGGCTTAGGCCTACAGATCCGAGATGCGAAGTTTTACGGGTTTAGCCGCTACTATAGGCGTTTTGTACAAGATTTCTCCAGATAGCGGCTCCCTTAACTAAGTTGACCAGAAGAATGTTCCATTCATTTGGACAGATGATCGTGAGGTGAGTTTCGAAGCTTAAGGAGTGTCTAACCACGCCTGTGTTGACACTACCTGTGAGTGGTGAAGGATACACCGTGTATTGTGACGCCTCGAGTTGGCCTAGGGTGTGTTTTGATGCGAATGGAAAGGTAGTGGCTTATGCTTCAAGGCGGTGAAGAGGCATGAGCGAACTACCCCACCCATGATTTGGAAATGGCGTGTAGTCTTTGCACTAAAGATCCGAGACACTACTGTATGGTGAAGTGTGCGAGATATACACCGACCATAAGAGTTTGAAGTACATCTTCCAACAGAGGACTTGAACTTGAGACAGAGGAGATGGATGGAGCTCTTTGAAAGACTATGATTGCACCATCGGTACCACCACTGGAAAGGCCAATGTTGTGGCGGATGCCTTGAGCGAGAAAATCTTACAGCGGTTTGGCGCACATTTCGATGAGAAGAGACCGTTGATTCGAAGTACATGAGTTGATGGATCAAGGTTTAATCCTAAATCTGTCGGATGAGGGTATTGTTGGCTCACTTTTCGGTGAGGCCGGACTTGAGAGACAGAGTCGAGTTTCCCGGCCACGAGACCAACAATTGATGAAGATCATAGAAAGAGTACAGTAAGGTGAAGGTGGTGAGTTTGGATTTGCCAATGATGGCACCCTGGTGCAAGGTTCTAGGATATGTGTGCCCGATGTGGACAATCTCAGAGATGAAATCATGCGAGAGGCACACTATACACTGTCTGATATCCACCTGTGTTCCACCAAAATGTACCATGATGTGAAAGATAACTCACGGTGGAATGGCATGAAGAGAGACAGTTCAGACTTTGTCTCCAAGTGCTTGACTTGTCGGAAGGTGAAGTTTGAACACTGAGACCGTCAGGGAAGCTGCAAGAGCTCCCTATCCCAGAATGGAAGTGGGAAATGATCACTATGGATTTTGTGACTGGGTTGCCTCGTACCACGCGAGGATATGACTCGATATGGGTAATTGTAGACCGCTTGACCAAATCAGCTCACTTCTTACCTGTAAAGACTACATACTCTGTGGCACAGTATGCCCGGCTCTACATTCGAGAAATAGTCAGATTGCATGGAGTTCCAGCTTCCATAATATCTGACAGAGGGCCCCAGTTCACTTCTCGGTTTTGGAGAAAGTTGCAGGAGGCACTTGGCACACGATTGAACTTGATCTGACTTTCCACCCTCAGACAGACGGACAGTCCGAAAGGACAATCCAAACACTGGAAGACATGCTTCGCATGAGTGTCTTGGATTTTGGAGGTCAATGGGATGAGCAGCTAGCTTTGGTGGAGTTTGCCTACAACAACAGTTACCACTCCAGCATAGGGATGGCACCCTATGAGGCATTATATGGAAGAAAGTGTAGGTCTCCTCTGTGTTGGACAGAAATGGGGGAAGCGAAGGTGCATGATGTAGACCTAGTGCAGTACACTTCAGAGGTAGTTCCTTTAATCAGGGAACGACGAGGACGACTTTCGATGAAGCGTAAGAGTTATGCAGACCCCAGACGGAGGGATGTGGAGTTTGCAGTGGGCGACTATGTATTCCTGAAGGTTTCTCCAATGAAGGGAGTCATGAGATTTGGAAAGAAGGGCAAGTTGGCACCTCGGTATATCGGACCTTTTGAGGTTACTGATAGAGTTGGAGCGATTGCCTCTACGGTTGGAGCTACCACCCAACCTTTCTCATGTTCATCCGTGTTTCACATCTCCATGCTCGGAAATACATTCCGATCCTTCTCATGTCATGCAATGGATGTGATAGAGCTAAAAGAGAACTTGACATTTGAGGAGCAACCTGTAGCCATAGTGGACTACCAAGTAAGACAGCTAAGATCCAAACAGATCCCTATGGTTAAGGTTTTGTGGAGGAGCCAGTCAGTGGAAGAGTGCACCTGGGAGTCAGAACGGGACATGCGTAGCAAGTACCCCTACTTGTTCAATGTATAATCATGTACTTTATTCTGCCTTGTGTAAAAATTCGAGGACGAATTTTCTGTAAGGGGGGAAGAATGTAACACCCCAAAATTTTATTATTTATGAGTATTTTTGGTATTTTAATTTTATTTAAATTTTAGGAATTTTTTTGAGATTTTTCGGATTTTAAAAATCGGGTTCGATTTTCCGAAAATATAAACTTTGAGGATTTTTAAAAATTAATTTAAAGACCACGTGGCAAAACTAAAAATATATTTGGAGTCTAAGTATTTTTCTGAGTTTTATGGAATTTTTTCGGAATTTTTGGACCTCGTTTTCGGTCCCGAGGCAAAGTAAAAATTCAAAATTTTGTATTTCGAATCGAACCGGCCGAATCGAACCAGACCGGATCGGACCGGTCGAATCGGACCGGCCCTTTTCCTTCTTCCTTTTCTTCTCCCGCGCGCGATGGCTCTCTCCCTTCTCTCCCTCGTTTCTCTCTCCTCTCAGCTTCTTGCGCCCGGCCATTGACCAGCCAGCCTAGGCGTCGCCCGACCAATGCCAATGGCCGCCAAACAACGGCGGAAAAAGCGCGAACGCGTCCCAGCCAGCGCGCGCGCCGACTTCCAACCGGCCGATCCGCCACCGATGGATCGGGTCTTGTGTCCAAAATCATCTACTCGGTGAGAGCTTTCCATAGACACCAAACGCCAAATCCATCGAGCGGATTGTCGATTTTTGCTCGGGAAGATTTTAGCCCATTTCAACTTTTGGGCTAGATTTCTCGGCAACCGTGAATCCACGAGAAAACCGAGGCCACCAGACGCGCTCCATTCGTCGAGAGCTTCAGCGACATAAATTTCAAATTTTTCCGACACCGTTTTTGGTGGGTCCCACTAACTTCGCGGTGTATTTTCGAGCATTAAATGAGCTTAGAAAATTCTAAAAATTTATGTACTAACCCCGTGTTATGGGCTTCGTGTAGGTATCCTCGATTCGCGGAAATTCGGCGATTGACCAAGTTCGCAAATTTCGGGCGAACGGACGTTCTTGGAAAAGTCTCGAATTGGGCCGAGGTTTTAGCTAGCCCCCATTGTCGACGTCCGGCGCGTTCCCGAAGTCGGAATCGGCAAAGGTAAACCCGAACCTTGCTTTTTCGTAATTTTCTAGTGCTTAAATAGGATTAAAAATCCATAAAATATTCGTGGTAGCTTAGAAAATTACGATTCTTTTTGCAATAGCTTAGTAATATTGCTAAGGACATGCGGGCAAAGTTTTATAATTTTTAGAGCTTGTTTGGGCAATTTTTGCAAAAATGATCAATAATAAGGACTAAATTGAAATTTTGCGTATTGTGACGGATGATTGATTTGATGGCCCCAGGAGGGGCTGTGTGATATGATTGAACTGTTGATATATGGATTGTGAATATAGAAGTGCGTTTTTTTAGCCCTTTTGCAGGTTGGGTAGGTCCTAGGTATAGGGGAGACTCTGCCGGATTTTCGGCACGACTTAGGACGTACTTGATCTTTTTCTTTGTTTGTATTGAGTCAAATTTATTAAATAGATGTAATGTAATTGTCAGGTGAGCCGGGACAGCCTTCTTCCTCCGCCACGCCACGATAATTTGTCGTCAAGTTTGTGAGTAAAATATTAATTTTAATTGTAATTTCGATATTATTATATGTTCAGCATGCCCATGCATCACTTATATGCATATATTTATATAGTTAAACTCTAGGCACGAATTATGTTGCATTCATAATTGTTAATGTGCCATGAGTGTTGTTGTGGTAATTTGGAGCAGTGTGCGTGCGTTGGCGTGCGTGTGATGTGGTGTGGACTATGGATAGGACGGGGTAGTCACGGCTTGAGTTCTTCGCTGGGACCCATTCCTTCGAGGGGTAGTCACGGCTTGAGTTCTTCGCTGGGACCCTCGATTTGGTTTATTAAGCGAAAGTCCGGCTTGAGTTCTTCGCTGGCACCAGGTTGGATTTAAGAGAGCTGTATAGGGGATCAGCTCCCAATATATTATGATTGATGCTACAGGGTGTGTGAGTGCTCCAAATTACCTTTTGATGCTATGATGTGAATATGATGTTGATGTTGCATTTCACTCTACAGGGTGCATTAGTTACAGATAGTTATAGAGATTATGGTTAAAATTGATATTTTACTCTCTGAGTCGAACGCTCACTCTGTTCAAAAATTTTCTGACAGCAGGAGGATATTTTATTCTGGGTTAACCTGCTTTTATACTTCGCAGGTTGTTTATCGATATTTGTGTAATTTTATTTACTCCTAGAATTTCCGCATGTGTTAGCAGTAATTATTTGAAATTGGTCTGTAATATTATATTCATGTTGGACCTGTAAACTTAATATTTTAAGTCTGTTTTGATGGATTGGATGAGGGAGCTGAGCTCCCATTTATTATTATGTTGATGAGTATGTGGAGGGTGAGCTGAGCTCCCCAATGGATTGTTTATTGTGTTTACAGGTCGGGTGAGTCGAAAACTCCCCGTTGGTAAGTCCATTTTATGGCCGGACTCTGTCCGTTTGTTTTCTTGAAATTGGGCCCAAATGGGCCTCAGCATTGGGTAAATGAACAGTTAGGCTTACTACGGGCCTCGTGGGCTTTAGGCTGGCCCAGGTCCTAGTGCCGGTCCGGCCCATAGGTTGGGTCGTGACAATGAGAGTTAAACATGAAGCATGAATTATGAGATTTTAATCCAAACAAATTCATTTTAAAGTGTCAAAACCAATTCCATAAAACCCACAGTTATATCATGCCATTCGAAACAAATATAATCTCAATAGCCAGAGGCTAAGGAGAAGTCACATCACAAGGCTAGCTAGCTCAAATATATGGATATCCATTCAATTTCTTCTTCTACTGGCACACATCTCAACACTTCAGCCAAAGAAGGAATCAAAATTCGAAACTGATTACCCCCACTAGTCATGCTAGTGAGGTGTTCAAATATATGGTTATGACACTGTGGTTTCAAAACTTATCTCAACAATTTACTAAACATTGCCATTTCAAATATGCACAAATAACTTTGAACAATTTAAATCAAAAACATCATAAATACTTCATCATAGTAATGTCACAATTCAATATTTCAAATTATTCAAAACAATATGCAGAAGATAATTTACAAAAATTATACGTTGTGCACAAACCTTAAGTGAGTCACCTTTTGGCCTTGACTCGATTCCTCGGATTCTTTCCCGGTGTTCCTTTCCACTGAAACACACAGTTTCACAGTGTTTCAGTACCATAACTTAGCATAAATCCAAAAATAAATTTAAATTTACTTTTACCTAGCTCTAATGTGCTAAACTTAACGTTCTTTAAATTTTGTGTTTCGGGGTTACTATTCACTACACTATTCAAGTCAATATGTTGACTTTCTAAGGCTTAATAGGTATGGGAATTCCAACTTCACCCACATACCACATTTTGATAACTAAATTTGTTGGTTTTGGTTGTTTACTCAAATTCTAAGTCTTTTGGGCAATTTTGCAAATTTTCAGTTTTGGTGTCTTAAGTTGCACTATTCCATTAGTCATTTTTCTGTGAGAATTTGGCAAAACTTTCTTCATAGAAAATGTTCCCTATTGTCTTAAATTTATTCTTCTTTTGAATCACTCCATTTGGAGTTTTGTAGCTCAAGTTATAACCATTTGAACCATGGCTGCCGGATTGGACTTAACCCATTTACGGGCCAATTGCAGTTACAGCAGTATTAGGTCACCAAATTTGGGTGGCCAAATGACTTGGTTAATGGCATAATTTGGATTTGTGTTCTTCATGAAAGTTTTAGGTCTATACCTCAACTGTCCACTGGTAAACTTTCAGGTCATTTAGACCTGCCTAGCTCAAGTTATGGCCAAATGAACAAATACTGTTCATTTGGTCATTTTTGTACAGGTCAGACTGAGAAAATCCTGATTTGGTCAATTTGTTCACTAGGTTTTGGTCACTTTTTGGACATGGTTCCTAAATGAAAATTGTGTCATTTTGTGTCTTTTTTCATTCCCAATTGGTCTCATACCAATTGCACTTGTAAATTTTTAGTTTTGGTCCCTCAAAGGGACCTTGGTCTTGCTGCTTGCAGCATGACCGCATTCAATCGGAATTTAATCTCAATTCCAACACTTCCAACACACTTCATTTGGTCACAAATGACCATTTCTCACCTCAAACTAGGTCAAACACATCATTTCACAATTTCTCACATTTTTGCCTCTAAACCCTAGGTGTCCAAAACCCTAATTTACATATTTGCTCCATTCATGCAATTAAACTATATAAACCTCAAGTATACCTTCAATAAAGCTTGCCTACCTTTTTAATTGTGTCAAAATCCATCAATTTCAAGTTATCTCTAAGCTGTCCGAATTTCACTATATTCCTCAATATGTTGTTTTTATTTTATTTTCATCAATACTAGTTCACTTCAAGTGCAAGTTCATGAATATAAGGAGAATTAAGGGGATTCTTGACTAACCTTTAAGGATGTATTCCCAAAGCTTCAATTCTTCCACTTTCTTCTTTCTTTCTATTCACAAGATGCTTGCCAAGTTCCAAGAACAAAATTTACTTAAGGGAGTTAGGGCATGTATAGAATAAAATCAAGCTTTTAAAAGCTTGAAATGGTTGTTAATGGTGGAAAGAGATGGAAGAGAGAGATGGGAGTGATGGGGCGGCAACATGGATGAGGAAGGAAATTTTTTTTCTTTTCTTTTATGAACTTTTATCCTCTTGGGAGACTATAAAATTAAATTAATTCAATTTATTAATTATATATTTATTGCATCATGCATGATGTCATGCATGATGTCATCACCCTTCACTTTTCTTTTTCTTTTTTTTTTTCATTTATTTTTCTAATAGTTCTTTAATTTAATTCCTGACTCTGAAATTTTTTTTCTGTGATTTTATTTGATAGTTAGGTCAGGAGTCAGCTCTCGGGGTCAATTGACCAAATTGCCCCTCGCCGGTTCAACTCGGTTTGCAAATAATTCAATATTTCTTCCGGCTCCCTGACCTAATTCTTTGACTGGCATAACAACATTTTTCCATGATTTTCTCTTCTCCACTGTGTTCATAATAGTCTTAAGGACCGCGGTGTTACATTTTATGGTTCGAAATTTGAGGTTAAATCGACTTCGCAGTCCTTCCCGAGAAGGTCACCCATCACTGTGACTCTCGGCTCATTTAACTTCTTATGTTCTGTTTTTCTTATTTATACTTAACTAATTGACAATTACTAATTATTTGTGTTTATGGCTTATCTAGTTGTCTTAAGTGTGGTTCTAATCCCCTTAATTATCCGGACCGACTCCAGTCACCAGAACAGTGAAATATACCAGGCTATACAAATAGGGGTGTTACATCTTTGGCAGCAGCAGACATTGATTCAGACCTTCGACACCTTTATTAGACCTTCACTCTCCATTCATGTCCATAGTTTTAGATTTCTCTATTTTATTTTTCTTTTGTAAGCCATGAATATGAGCGGCTATGTTTTTAACTTTTGTAAGCCATGAACATGAGCGGCTAAGTTTTTAAATTCAATTTAAGGGATTCTAGTTCTTATGCATGATTTGTGAGACTAGGTTCTTAATTTAAATTATGCCTTTTTGAATATCTATTGTTTCTCGATTTCATTATTTTTTATCTATTGAATGATTTGCTAAAAAGGCCTATTAGTTAATTATTTGATGTGATTAATTGCTAGTTTATCTTCATAACCCGTAATTATTGTGTAAGATTGAATGTGGGTAGCAATTAGGTTTTATTGATTATGATCCAAGTTTTCGATAATAACCTAAGGAAACAATAGGGTGAATTAAATGATTTATGCTTTATAAATCATTGTTCAAGCTTAACTACTTCATATTCTTAAAGCAGTTATTAATTTGACAAAGATTACTTAATACCAATTTAGTTAATAATTAGAGTCAACAAGAGTACTGGGCTCGAATTGATGAGTATAGGGAAGTTAGGGGTTTTACCTTGCTGTTTGGTAAATCTACGTTAAGTATTCAATAAGAGATAATTATATTTCTTTTATCTATGTTCGAGTCATGCATTGGAATGCGAATTACTTTGGATTGAAGTTTGTTTAAATTGAGAGTTTTATACCTAAATTTAGTTCTTTAATTTATGAACTTGATTTCTTCTGATTTAGTATTACAACCCCAACCCCACCCCCCACCCCCCACCTTTTTTTCTTTTTTTGTTCCACATGTGCACGAAATTTAGTAACTCAGTCTTAGGGTTCGACCTGGATTACCACTCATTGCATTCATTCAGAAAATATTTCATTACTAGTAATTTTAGTTAATTTTTGGTGGAATCAACAACTGTCACTTCAGCAACCAAAATTAAGGAAGAGTATCTAGAATGCAATCTCTGGGTGTACCTCTTAGCCTTCTTTCTATCAATATGAAACTTGTCTGTATGCTCATCCACACTTATACTAGCTATCTGTCTCAACTGCTAAAACTCTACCAACTTTACCTCCCTAGCTTTCTGGAAAGGCCAAGTTAGACTAGGTCGTAATGTAACACCCCTACGTTCAGTAGTGCGTTCTACTGTTCCAGTGACCAGTGTCTGTCCGGACAGCTAGGATACCTAGAACTACATTTAAAAGTTAGTGAGGAGACATAAGATAATAAAATACAAAAAAAGAAAATACAAGAAAAACAAAGAAAAAAAAATAAAAGCAATGAAATGTAACCAAGTTAAACGAGCCGAAAACCTTAGCGATGGGTGACCGCACCGGGAAGTTGCGGCGTGGACCGTTGACTAGCCTTGGATCCCGGGGAACCCTGAAAAATATTTTTAAAAATTAAATAAATATCTATTGAAGTATAAATGTCATTAAAAATATCAAAGAAAATTTAATTAATTAGTACAAAGAAAAACAAGAAATCGAGAAAATGACAAAACTCGGTGTTACCGATAAATCGGGAATGCAACCTGAATAGGGGCATTGTGGTCAATTGACACCCCAAGTTGCCTTTTGACCTAAATGTCCATTAAAAATAAATGATATTAAACTTTGAAAATATCATGAAAATTTAAATGGTGGTCCATAATTTAAATAGTAAAAGAAATGAGGCTAAATGTGGGAAATGTGAAACTTTTGATTTAAACTTATAACTTCATTAGTGCTCCACTAACATCACCTAAGTAGACTTTTAATCAGCATATGGATAGAAAATTTTGTCATCTTCAACCTTAGGACTACCAGCAGAAACAATTGAGAGAAAAACCTCCATGGCCGAGCTTAAAGGAGCTTCATGCAACCAACCTTAAGCGACCATTTTCACTAGGTTCCTTCATTAAAGTTAATCCTCACCTTGCAAGGAAGAGTTTGATAGTAATTTTAAGAAGTTTAGTGAGGTTTTGACCAAGCTTCAAAAGTGGTAAGTGAGTATTTTTCATTCTTGTTTCATTAAACTTTGAGTGGATGTTGTGGTGAGTTGTTTTGTGGAGGAAGTTTGGAGGTTTGATGGATTAATGGTGAAACGCCATTTCGGCAGCCATGGGAACTCACCATGTTTAGCTTGTTTTCACTTGTAAATGGTTATTTAAGATGTTGATGTAAGTGTTTAAGTGTATAGAAATGATTTAGACAATGTGTATTAAGAGTATGCGTAATGGTGCACTTGGTTTTGGAAGCTTGAAAGCAAATTTGAAGGAGATGTGTTCATGAGGTGATTCAGCAACTTTAAAGTTTATTTAGAAATGTGTTGTTTCATGGTTTGGTTTATTGAATTATGATGCTTATGGTGGTAGCATGTGTATGTGAATAATTGTTTGGATTTGGACATGTAAATGAGGTATGTTCATGCGGTTAAATTATTGTAATTGGACTTTGAAAATTCTGAGTTATAATGTGTATGTTGGGAGAGGTTACAAGCTGTCCAGAATGACCAAAATGTGATGTA
This sequence comes from Hevea brasiliensis, assembly GCF_030052815.1. Classification (NCBI taxonomy): domain Eukaryota; kingdom Viridiplantae; phylum Streptophyta; class Magnoliopsida; order Malpighiales; family Euphorbiaceae; genus Hevea; species Hevea brasiliensis. The sequence goes on along the minus strand of NW_026614597.1, from coordinate 564,049 downwards.
AAGTGTGTTAATGGTATGGTACAAACCAGAATTGGCATGAAAGAGTTAACTTGGTAAGTATAGGATGTGTAATTGGTAAGGGATGAAGAATGTGTAGCAGGATAGTGTATATTTTAGCTTAGAACCTTAAGTGTGTGACTCCAATTGGTATGAGACCAATTGGAGGTGAAACTAGGCACAAAATGTGCCAACTTTCATGAAGAAAGTTTACCAAAATTCTGCCTTGAAGGTGACTTGAAAAATGACCAAATCTGGATTAGTGACTTGAAAGCCTGAAAATTGACCATTTGGGCAACAGTTAGTGTTTTGACTATAACTTACTCAAAACAGGTCCAAATGACCTAAAATTTTTACCATGAATAGCTTAGACATAGATCTACAATTCTTATGAATACACTAAAGCCCAGAAATGGCCAAAACCAAGCCAAATAGCTTGTACAAGTTCAGATATCAAAACTGGTCGAACCAAAAGTGACCTAAAAATGACCTAAGCCTACCATTTTAGTGCATTCTGTCCAGCATTGGTAAATTGACCATATCTTGGTCCATACAACACAGAATGACCTGAAATTTTGCCCCACGTGCAATGAGACATAGACCTACAAGTTTGTAGTTTGGACCGAAACCCGAAAACCGAGGGAACTAGGTCGTCCGGCTTGGTCAAAATAGTACACCGAAATCCGGTAAATTGCAATAAAATGCAATACACTTAGAAATGAAATTGGTAACATATACCAACACTAAAGGGCTATAAAAATATGATATATTGGTAACATTAAACCTAATTCACCTAGAGTGCATTGAGGGTCAACATTTTAGGTTGACTAAGGAAAATAATAGAATTCAATAAATTAATTATTAAGCCTTATTGTTAGAGACAGTTTAAATGAGTACTGAAACACTTCAAATTGTGTGTTTCAGTTAGCAAAGACTTAGGGAAGGGGAAGGAAACACTGAGTCAGGGACAAGAGGCATTTTCAAAGGTTTGTGCACAACAGTATTTCTTTTGAATTTTCAATTGAAATAAATTATGACAATTTGTCTGTTATTGTTTAAATTGTGAAAATTTGTTTGAATGATATTTGATGGATACTTATTGCTTGAAAAATATTGTAAATAGTTTGAAACTACAGCTATCATGTATATTGATTGAATTCCTCGCTAGCTTGTTTAGTGGGACGAATTGACTTTGAATTCCCTCTCTGGTTGAAGTGTTGAGGTGTGTGCCTGTTGAGGATGAATAGAATGAGTACTCATATATTTGTTAGCTAGCTATGTTATTCCTCATTAGCCATTAGCTTTTGGGACAAATTGGACTTTGGCAACATGATTAAGCTGTGTGTATGATTTATTGATATTTATTGTGATATTATGAAATGGAGTTTAAATTCTTTATGACATTCACTGTCTTTGAATTTAACTATGGTTTTAAGTATCCACTATTTATACGACTTATGATTTATGATTTAAAGTTGCATTTTGTTAATGTTGTGCACTACTGAGACATTGGCTCAAAGATAGCTTTTCAATGCTGTTGCTGGTAAACAGACTGACAGTGCAACAGACTAGGCTGCTAGTGCTACATTGAGAGTTCATCGGGTATATTGAGTATACCATATTTTGTATTGTAATGTATGTTCACTGTATGTATGTATTGTTCTTAGTTTTGAGCAGTTGTAAATTAAAGTTGTACATTAAAATTATACATTAAAGTTGTAAACTAAATTTGTAAATTATTTTGGCTTGTAAATATTGTGATATATTTCTTTTATCTCAGCTTTTGAAAACACTGGAAATTTTTTGTGGATTTGAGTTGACAAATGTTGAGAAACTTATTGTGTTGATTGGATATTGGAGTTTGGGGATTGAACAAAATATTGGAAGTGCTTTTTATAGGTTTTTGAAGAACTGTTTTATTCAAAATACAGATGGCACTCTGCCAAAATTTTTACAGAAATTATTAATACTTCAAATGTGTTATCTGGTTTCACTTTAGTTAAAAAAATTTTTAACACCTGTAAATAGTGCTCACCACTTTGTAAAGAAGTAAAAAAAAAGGTTTAAAATCCATTGTAGTGTATTTAATGAGCTATCAGTTGGTGAAGTTTGGTAATTCATTAGATATACTACAGGATCATGTTATGCCTTACGGAGGGGTAGGGTGTGACACATAATATCAACTTTATCAACAATATAAGCCTTGTACCATTTCTTCCCTTATTACATTTCAAGATAAAGCTGACCATCTGAATGTCCCTACTGTCATTGGCACCCAACTCATCTATTATCATCTTAACTACCTTCATATACTCAAAAGGATTGTCTCCTTCCTTGTATTTAGGTGCATCCAGTTTCAGGTAGCTTGTCATTCTTGCTTTACCTCTACCACTTATCCCAGTCTCTTATATCGAAATTGATAGTAGTATGCACTAGAGCATATCATGCAATTGTATCTTGTAAACATCTATATCCTTATTTAATGGAAAATATTATTTTTGTAACACCCCAATATTCAGTAGTGCGTTCTACTGTTTCGGTGACCAGTGTTTGTCCCGACAGCTAGAATGCCTGGAACTAGACTTAAATGTTAGTGAGGAGACATGAAATAATGAAATAAAATAAAGGGAAATATAAGAAAAACAACGGAAAAATAAGAGCAATGAAATATAACTAAGTTAAACGAGCCAAAAATCGTAGTGATGGGTGATCGCACTGGGAAGTTGCGGCGTAGACCGTTGACTAGCACTGGACTATGTGGAACCCTTGTCACACCTTATCCCTTATAAGGCATGACATGTTCTCGTAGCATACCTAATGAATTACCGAACTCCACCTACCAATAACCCATTAGTTATGCTACAAAGGATTTTAAACAAACTATAGCTTTTTATCTTATAAATTCGTTTGCGGAAAACTGCATGAGAATAGTTAAAATTTCATGTAAACATTCATTGGAAATAATGATAGACTAAATATTGCAAAAGTTACATTTTCATAAGTCTCAAGGTAAAATACAAAATAGTTATAAACTCAAAATGTGATAGCAATGTAGTACTTTTTAATACAAACTGCTCAATGTCCGTACATCCATACATATAGGTACAAAATACATCTAAAGGAATCACAAGGGTATACCTAACGTAAATACCCAAAATCAATACCAAAATGCTACTTCCAAGTTTCTCGCTCGACAGCTTTCTCTTTTCCCTTACCTGCAACAGCATAAAGAAGCTATCGCTGAGTATATCACTCAGTGGTGCACAACTAAAATTTCAAAACTTAAGGTAAAACACAATTTGTCAAAGCATAATAAATCACATCCTTCTTAAGCATGAAAACATCACAATAGTTCTAAGTTCATAAGAGCCATTTATTGGAATAACATTTTAAATGAGAAATAACACTTCATAAATCACAATTCACAAAGCATTAGTGTTACCAACATCAACACACAGTTCAGGCCATGACACAAAATTTCACAATCAGTGCCGTGTTGTACACCACGACAAAGCAATCTCAACCTCTCTAACCGTTATTAATGAGGGAAGGGCTAGCTAGCTAATGAGTACTTATGTAGTCTTACCCCACTAACCGTTATTAATGGGAGACATAATCAATATCAATTATAAAAACCCGAATAGCCGTTACTACTGGGGAGTTCCGAAGGGACTGTCATGTTAATTGTGGTTTCAAAAAAACTTTCAAGAGTTTCTAAATCAATAATCATGTTTGCAAAACAATAACATATTCAAATCATCATAAAACCCATAAAAGGGGTGGCAACACACAAATTCCTCAAATATAAGAGAAAAACATACCTCATTCAAAATAAACTCATTTCAAATCAAACTCATTCAATTTAACACATTCCAAGCAATTTACAAGTTTAAAAACAAAGAAAAGGTTAGTTGTGCACAAACCTTCAATAATTCTCCTTCCTTGTTACCTACTTCTCCTCATCCATTCCAACTTCTTTTTCTAATGAAAATACACAAATAGAATACCTCAATACCAATATCAATTGCTGCCAAGAACTTATTACATGCATGTCTAATGCATCCCAAGTTAGCTTTGCAAATTTTAGAATATTTTGGTTTTGGGACAACTTGGTACCCCAATGTTTGAACCCAATTTTACCTAGTTCCGATCATAATTTGGTGAGGTGTTCTTCATGAAAATTGTTCATTTAGGTGTTAACTTTATTTTCCTTTTTGAATCGCCTAATTCGGAGCTGTGTAGCTTAAGTTATGACCACAACATGGTTACTATTCACATCACTGTTTATCCTGCAGATTCAGTTCTGGCAGATTTATCGATCCAATTTCATTCAACAATTTGATCAAGTTAAGTCCATAATTTGGTCTAATGTTCTTCATATGAAATGTTCTGCTATGTCTTAAGTTTCCATTGGTTCATAAATCTTCTAAATCAGAGTTTTCTAGAGAGAGTTATGGCCATGCAAAATTTACTGTTCATACGGTAAATCTACATATTTCTAGATTTCTGTAGATTCAGTGATTCAACTTTACTTAGTAGTTTGATTGGGTTAAGTCCATAATTTGGCCTCAAGTTCTGTATATGAAATATTCTACTATGTCTTAGGTTTCCATCGGTTCAAGAAGCACCTAAATCAGAGTTTTCTAGAGAGAGTTATGGCTATGCAAAGTTTACTATTCATATGGTCAAATTCTATAGGTTCCAAAATTTTATCTCCCATTTCAAGGCTCATTTTGGGTAGCTTAAGGTCATTTTCGGGGCAGGGTATTCTCACAAAAATTCTAGCCCTATGTCTTGAGTTTCATTTCCAATTGGTTTCACACCAATTGGAGTTGTGTAGCTCAAGTTATGGGCATCCAAACACACTGAATTCAGTGTGCAAAAACTCTACCCTAAGTTTAATTTTTTCATTTCTTCAATTATTCCCTCTAACCAACCTCAATTCACATTTATTTCACCAAAAATGACTATAATTTAGTATTGACACATCAATGGCACTTCCTAACACAAACCCCACAATTTTCAAACATCAAAGTTTGCAATTTTCCCTAATCCTATCATTTCATTACCTCTATTCCTCAACCCAATGTCAATTCAAACTAAATAAACCTCAAATGATCATAATTTAGCACTACACACTCCAATTTCACTCTCTAGCTCCAAAGCTCCAATTTTCCCATGAACCCTAATCTCCCATAATTAAATTTATACACATTTCATGCAATTTCTTTACTCTAATCATGCATACTACTTCAACTAAGCTTGATTTCATCATCATTTTCATTCAAATACATCAAACCCTAATTTTTTTCTCCAATTTGGAAAAAAACCCTAGTTTAGGTTCCATGCATGTTTCCTTTCATTTTCTTATGAAATTTCATCATAGTCTAACTTAATTTAAGGTTGTATAACTAAATGAGCATTAAAGAACTTACCTCTTGATGACTTCCTTCCAACTCCCCAAATCATCAATTTTCTTCTAATCTCTTGTTTTTCCTTGCTTTTAATCTCTAAATCAAAGATTAATTTGATGCTCTCTACCAATTAGATGGAAAACCATAGAGGAAAAGCAAGGAATTGAGTTTTGAGAATGGGTGTCAATGGAGAAAGAGGGAAGAAGAAGAAAGAAAGAAAGAAAGAGAGAAGGAGAGAGAGTGGGTGGTAACTAAATAGGGGAGAGAAGAGGGTTTTTCCCTTTATATATTTATCCCCATTTTTTATTTATTTAATTCATTTAATTGAGTTGTCCAAAGTCCATTGATACTAAAATTTTAATTAGGTCAAAATGGAATTAAAATTCTAGATTTTTATTTCATTTATTTTCTTTTCACTTTATACTTGAATTCTTTTCCTAAAAAAAATTATTTCATAATTCAATATATTATTTTCATTTAATTTAATTTACATTTTGATCAAAAGTCAACTCTTGAGTTGAATTGACCCAAATGCCCCCTATCAGGTCATAATCCCTCTTTTTCAATATACCCGATGAATTCTTATATTTTTGGGTCACTTGAATTTTTATTATGTCTATCTTAATTAATTTTTTTTTTCTATTTATTTTTGGTTCTCAAGGTGTCTTTGAATAATATTAGTCACGGACTAAAAATGGTACTATTCATAACTCGAAAGTTCGAGGTGTTACAATTCTCCCCTCCTTAAAAATAAATTTCGTCCTCGAAATTTACCTAGTCTCCGTCTCTGAATAGCTGTGGGTACTGCCTTCTCATGTCCTCCTCACGCTCCCATGTAGCCTCCTGGCCTGAATGATGGTTCCACAAAACTTTCACCAGAGGTACTTGCTTGTTCCTCAGCTACTTCACCTCATATGCCAAGATCTTTTGGGCTCTTCGTCATATGTCTGGTCTGGATTCACCTCAATCTCCTCTACTAGCAAAATGTGAGAGGAGTCTGATCTGTACCTCCTCAACATGGAGACATGGAAGACATTGTGAATCTTTTCCAACTCCGGAGGCAATGCAAGTCTATATGTCAATGGACCCACTCTTTCCAGAACCTCATACGGCCCAATAAAGTGAGGACTTAGTTTCCCCTTTCTACCAAACCTCATGATCCTCTTTTATGGGGAAACTTTTAAGAACACCATGTCACCCACACTGTACCGAATATCTCTTCTCTTTAGGTCAATGTAGGACTTCTGTCTATCCGTTGCAACTTTGAGTCTGTCTCTAATGAGCTTAACCTTTTCTTCCATCTACTGCACTAATTCTGGGCCAATCAACTTCCTCTCATCTACTTCATCCCAACACAATAGAGTTCTACACTTTCTGCCATAAAGTGCTTCGTATGGAGGCATCGCGATGCTTGACTGATAACTGTTATTGTAGGCCAATTCAATTAAAGGCAAGTGTGTGTCCCAACTTCCTTCAAACTCAATCACACAGGCCCGAAGCATATCCTCCAAAATCTGAATGTTCCTTTCAGATTGGCCGTCTATCTGTGGATGGAATGCTGTATTGAAGTTCAATCTAGTTCCTAGGACTTTTTGGAGACTACCCTAGAATCTAGAAGTGAACCTTGGGCCTCTGTTCGACACAATAGACACTGGCACTCCATGTAACCTCACCACATCATCAATGTACATTTTGGCTAATCTTTCTAGGCTATAATGCATCCTCACTGGCAAAAAGTGTGCAGACTTGGTCAATCTATCAATAATAACCCAAACTGCATCATGATTCTTTTGTGTACATGGAAGTCCTGTCACGAAATCCATAGTGATTCTTTCCCATTTCCACTCGGGAATTGGCAATGGCTGTAGCAACCCTGCAGGCACTTGGTGTTCTGCCTTTACTTGCTGACAAGTTAGGCATTTGGCAACATTTTCTGCAATGTCTTTCTTCATTCCTCTCCACCAATAGTGCTCTTTCACACTTCTGTACATTTTAGTTCCACCAGGGTGCATTGTAAACGGTGAATCATGTGCTTCCTTTAAAATGGTCTGCCTCAGTTCAACATTCTCAAGAATACACATTCTGCCCTTTTATAACAACAAGCCCTCATCATTTACTGATAATTCTGGTTTTTTGCCATCCCGAGCCTCTTCCATCAACTTCACATACTTATCATCCTTCTGTGCAACTACTTTAATTTGTTCTGCCAACATTGGCTTCACTTGCCAAGTAGCTACCATTTGACCATCTTCATTAATCTCCAAATTAGCATGCAATGCCCTTAACTCATGCACCATGGATAATGGAGAAACCCTCAAACTAGCCATAGTCTTGCGACTTAAAGGATCAGCTATAACAATAGCTTTTCCAGGCTAATAGTCTATCAAACAATCATAATCTTTAATCAGCTCTAACCATCTCCTATGCCTCAAATTTAACTCATTTTGTGTGCCCAAGTACTTCAAATTTTTTGATCTGTGTATATATAACATCTCTCCCCATACAAGTAATATCTCCAGATCTTTAAGGCAAAGACAATGGCTGCTAGCTCCAAGTCATGCATAGGATAATTCCTCTCATGCGGTTTAAGCTGGCGTGAAGCATAGGCAATGACATTCCTATCTTGCATCAACACACAGCCCAATCCGTTATGAGAAGCATCACTGTATATGGTATACTCCTTACCCAAAGTGGGCAAAGTTAAGACTGGAGCTTCAGTTAAACACCTCTTTAACTCATCAAAACTTTCCTGGCACCGATTATTTCACTAAAATTTTACATTCTTCCTAAGTAGCTTGGTCAGTGGAGATGCTAGCATGGAGAATCCCTTCATAAACCTTCGGTAATACCAAGTTAAACCAAGGAAACTCTGAACTTCCGTGACATTTGTAGGTGGCTTCCAATTAAGAATGGCTTCTACTTTGCTAGGATCCTCCTAGATAACTTCTGCAGATACAATATGCCCCAAAAATGTAATCTCCTTTAGCCAAAACTCACATTTTGACAGTTTGGCATACAACTACTTCTCCCTCAAAGTCTGCAATACAATCCTCAAGTGCTTATCGTGTTCCTCTGCATTATTTGAGTACACCAAAATATCATCAATGAATACCACAACAAACTAGTCCAAATATGGCCTGAAGATAGTGTTCATCAGGCCCATAAAAGCAGCTGGAGCATTAGTCAACCCAAATGGCATTACCAAGAACTCATAGTGGTCATACCGAGTCCTAAAGACAGTTTTAGGAATACTTTGCTCCCGCATCCTCAACTGGTAGTAGCCCGATCTCAAGTCAATTTTGGAGAATACAGTTGCATCCTTCAACTGATCAAACAAATCATTGATTCGTGGCAGAGGATATCTATTCTTTATGGTCACTTTATTCAACTGTCTGTAGTATATGCATAGGCGGATAGTATCGTCCTTCTTCTTCACAAATAATACTGGTGCTCCCCAAGGTGACACGCTAGGGCGGATGAAACCCTTATCTAACAATTCCTACAATTGCACCTTCAACTCTTTCAACTCAGCAGGTGCCATCCTATAAGGAGTGATGGAGATTGGCTCCACACCAGGCATAGTCTCAATTTCAAACTGCACCTCTCTTTCCAGAGGCAATCCTGGCAATTCTTTCGGAAAGACATCCAGAAAATCCCATACCGTAGGAATATCTTTAAGATCTAGACTCCCCACCTGGGTGTCTATCACATGAGCTAGATAAGCTTCACATCCCTTTCTAATCATCTTTCTAGCAAGTGCAGCTGAAATGATGTTGGATGGTAATAACTGCCTCTCCCCGTGTATCACTACATCTGCATACTCGGGAAGAAAAAAAGTGATTGTCTTCAGTCTACAGTCGATCATGGCGTGATGCCTGGCTAACCAATCCATGCCTAAGATGATATCATAATCTCGGAAAGGCATGTCAATTACGTCTAATAGGAATGTATGTCCTTGGATCACCAAAGGACAATCCTTATACAATTTGTTCACCCTAACCTCTTGTCCTAAAGGACTAGTCACTAGCACATCATAATCCAATTTCACACAAGGAATAGCAACAGAGCCTGCAATACTGGCACTAGTATAAGAATGTGTAGAACCAGGGTCAAACAACACATATACATCTCTATCAAAAATGGAGAAAGTACTAGCCACAACATCTAATGTCTTAGCTTCATCCCTCTGGCGTATGGTGTACACCCTGACTGGTGCACCACTCTGCTCTAGTTGGCTCACTGTGCCCTAGTTGCCAGAAGTGTTACCTCTACCCCTGCCTCTGCCTCTACTAGTTGTTTATTGTCCTCTAGAAGCAGAACCTTGAACAAATCCCTCAGTGGTAGTAGGCGGCCCAGATCTGCGGGCACTAGTGCAATCTCTAGAAAAATGCTCACTTCCACCACATTTGTAATAGGCTCCTATGGCCTTATAACATACTCCTCCATGATTCCTGCACAAGTTTCATAGGTATGAGCAGGAAAGGAACCCCTAGATGTCTACTGTCTAGATTTAGGTGGCCTCTGCCCTGAGAATCTTCCCCTACTAGATCCTCTGTTACTTGGTCCCCCAAAGCTCTTCGTCTTACCCAAATTGTTACTTGGACTCTGACCTATAGGCTTACTGCTCTTCTCTTTTTCAGTGGTTACCTTCTCAAATGCCCCTTCTAGTTATATCCTTTCCAATTCAAGGGCCTTTGATATCAACCCAGAGAAGTTGTCATGTCGAAACCCAACCACTTGCAATCTCAAACTAGGCCTCAAACCGGCCTTAAACCGTTTGCGTCTGTCTCTACTGGTAGTGAGTAGGCTTCTAGCATAGTGGCTAAGGCGGGAAAAGTCTATCTCATACTCAGCTACAGTCCTGTTCCCTTGCTTCAAAATGAGAAAATCCTGTAGCTTCATATCTATATATGTGTCGAGAACATAACTCTGTCTAAATTCTCTAAGAAAGTCATCCCATGTCAACACAGGGGGCTCAACCAAACTATGAGGAATGGTCTTCCACCACTCATATGCATCTCCATGTAGTAGAGAGACCGAGTATTCAAACTTTAAATTATCGGTGCAGTGCAGTTTCTTGAATACTCTCTCTATCCACTCTAACCATTGCTTAGCTTCCAATGGGTCCACTGTACTCTTGAACTCTGTTGCCCCATACTTCATTAACTTGTCATATTGTCTGGCTGGGGATGGTGGTTGCACTGGAGGTGCTTGCACAGGAGCTTGGACTGGTATATTGCCAGCCATTTGCTGAAATAGTGCAGCCATCTGCTGAGCGAACTGAGCAGGAAACTGCATGGGTGGGACGGGTGCAGCTGACCCACTGGCATTCTGAGGAGCTGGGGCCTCCCCCTGTACCTCAGCTACTACTGATTGCTCTACTGTGTGATCCCCCTCTTCCATACTGAATCACAAAGAATTCTACTCCCTAGACAACCAACACAAGGAGATTTCCCTCCATTAGTCCATATTTATGATGTAATGCACTATATGTATCAATTAATGACAGTTGAGCAGTTGTACTTATCAAAATTTTTCAAACATGCAATTTCAAAATATGTATAAAAACAAAAGCTCTGATACCACTAAAACACGGTCTTTTGGTGGCATTCAAGGGTACCTATCAGAGCACTTGCAGGCGTTACGTATCGCCGTCCCTGCAAGCTCCAGGGCGGAGAGCTACGCTTCACCACAGTTCACGCGTGAGAGTTCCCAGGAATCGTAGGCATTACATACCGCCATCCCTACTTTGCTCTGATACCACTAAAACATGTCACACCTTATCCCTTGTAAGGCACGACATGTTCCCGTAGCATACCTAATGAATTACCAAACTCCACCTACCGATAACCCATTAGTTATGCTACAAAGGATTTTAAAACAAACCATAGCTTTTTATCTTATCAATTCTTTTGTGGAAAACTGCATGAGAATAGTTAAAATTTCATGTAAACATTCATTGGAAATAATGATAGACTAAATATTGTAAAAGTTACATTTTCATAAGTCTCAAGGTAAAATACAAAATAGTTACAAACTCAAAATGTGATAGCAATGCAATACTTTTTAATACAAACTACTCAATGTCCGTACATCCATACATATAGGTACAAAATACATCCAAAGAAATCACAAGGGTATACCTAACGTAAATACCCATAATGAATACCAAAATACTGCTTCCAAGTCTCTCACTCGGCAGCCTTTTCCTTTTCCTTACCTGCGATAGCATAAAGAAGCTATCGCTGAGTATATCACTCTGTGGTGCACAACTAAATTTTCAAAACTTAAGGTAAAACACAATTTGTTAAAGCATAATAAATCACATCCTTCTTAAGCATGAAAACATCACAATAGTTCTAAGTTCATAAGAGCCATTTATTGGAATAACATTTCAAATGAGAAATCACACTTCATAAATCACAATTCACAAAGCATTAGTGTTGCCAACATCAACACCTGATTCAGGCCATGACACAAAATTTCACGATCAGTGCCGTGTTGTACACCACGATAAAGCAATCTCAACCTCACTAACCGTTATTAATGAGGGAAGGGCTAGCTAGCTAATGAGTACTCATATAGTCTTACCCCACTAACCGTTATTAATGGGAGACATAATCAATATTAATTATAAAACCCCAAGTAACCGTTACTACTGGGAAGTTCCGAAGGGACTGTCATGCTAACTGTGGTTTCAAAACAACTTTCAAGAGTTTCTAAATCAATAATCATGTTGCAAAACAATAACATATTCAAATCATCATAAAACCCATAAAAGGGGTGGCAACACACAAATTCCTCAAATACAAGAGAAAAACATACCTCATTCAAAATAAACTCATTTCAAATCAAACTCATTCAATTTAACACATTCCAAGCAATTTACAAGTTTAAAAACAAAGAAAAGGTTAGTTGTGCACAAACCTTCAATAATTCTCCTTCCTTGTTACCTACTTCTCCTCATCAATTCCAACTTCTTTTTCTAATGAAAATACACAAATAGAATACCTTAATACCAATATCAATTGCTGCCAAGAACTTATTACATGCATGTCTAATGCATCCCAAGTTAGCTTTGCAAATTTTAGAATATTTTGGTTTTGGGACAGCTTGGTGTCCCAATATTTGAACCCAATTTTTACCTAGTTCCGATCATAATTTGGTGAGGTGTTCTTCGTGAAAATTGTTCATATAGGTCTTATCTTTATTTTCCTTTTTGAATCGCCTAATTCAGGGCTGTGTAGCTCAAGTTATGACCACAACACGGTTACTATTTATGTCACTATTCATCCTGCAGATTTAGTTCTGGCAGATTTATCGATCCAACTTCGTTCAGCAATTTGATCAAGTTAAGTCCATAATTTGGTCTAATATTCTTCATACGAAATGTTCTACTATGTCTTAGGTTTTCATTGGTTCAAGAATCGCCTAAATCAGAGTTTTTTAGAGAGAGTTATGGCCATGTAAATTTTACTGTTCATATAGTAAATCTACATATTTCTAGATTTTTGCAGATTCAGTGATTCAAATTTACTTAGCAGTTTGATTGGGTTAAGTCCATAATTTGGCCTCAAGTTATTCATATGAAATATTCTACTATGTCTTAGGTTTCCATCGGTTCAAGAATTGCCTAAATCAGAGTTTTCTAGAGAGTGTTATGGCCATTCAAAGTTTACTATTCATATGGTCAAATTCTGTAGGTTCCAGAATTTTATCTCCCATTTCAAAGTTCATTACAGTAGCTTAAGGTCATTTTTAGGGCAGGGTATCCTCACAAAAATTCTAGTCCTATGTCTTAAGTTTCGTTTCCAATTAGTTTCACGCCAATTGGAGTTGTGTAGCTCAAGTTATGAGCATCCAAACACACTGAATTCAGTGTGCAAAAATTCTGCCCTAAGTTCAATTTTTTCATTTCTTCAATTATTCCCTCTAACCAACCTCAATTCACATTTAATTCACCCAAAATGACTATAATTTAGTATTGACACATCAATGGCACTTCCTAACACAAACCCCACAATTTTCAAATACCAAAGTTTGCAATTTTCCCTAATCCTATCATTTCATTATCTCCATTCATCAACTCAATGTCAATTCAAACTAAATAAACCTCAAATGATCATAATTTAACACTACACACTCCAATTTCACTCTCTAGCTCTAAAGCTCCAATTTTCCTATGAACCCTAATCTCCCATTATTAAATTTATACTCATTTCATGCAATTTCTTTACTCTTGTCACACCTTACCCCTCTGTAAGGCATAACATGATCCCGTAGAATACCTAATGAACTACCGAACTTCACCTATTGATAACTCATTAAGTACCCTACAAGGGATTTTAAAATAATTTTCTTACTTTTGTTAAGTGGTGAGCATTTTCTAGTTGGTATCAAAACATTTAATTAAAATTAAAACTAGTTAATATTTTTTGCCCATTTTATTTTTTCGCAAATTTTATAAAAATTTTGCCAGAGTTCCGTCTGTATTTTGAGAAAACAGTTCTTTAAATACCTAAAAAAAAAACACTTCCAATAATTTTTCTCAACAACTTCTTCAAATTCACAATCATCTCAATCAATTTCAACACATTTAACAACTTCCAAAAATTCAAATCCACCATTTTCAATATCTAACAATCATCAAATACCATTAATAAATTTTATTCAATTCAAAATAAATGCTACCATACATATTTCATTAATGACAAAGTAATTTATATACACCATTGAAAAAATTTACATCAAAAGAAATTCAAACTAAATTTTATTACAACTTAATAAAAACTTTGTACAGACTGCTTAAGACCAATTACATGTCCATACTATTACGTGCAATACATACAACAAAATAAATATTTACATTCAGGGTATAAATTATACCTGATATAACTTCAAGCAAGTAGGTCCTCAACCTTCAGCAACTCAGTCTGCTGCTCCTCTAGTCTCTAAATCTGCGACAGCAATAACAGCCATCGCTAAGTACTGGGACTCAGTGGTGCACAACATACTAAAATAATCTTTATGTAGAATTTAAATCATATTTATTCAAAAATTGAACTGAACATGAGAATTAAGTATAAAACATGAATTATGAGATTTTGATCTAAACAATTTCATTTCAAGAATCAAAACACATTTCACAAAACCCACAGTTAGATCATGCCATTCGAAACAAATATAATCTCAATAGCCAGAGGCTAAGGAGAAATCACATCACAAGGCTAGCTAGCTCAAATATATGGATATCCATTCAAATTCCTCTTCTACTGGCACACCTCAACACTTCATCCAGAGAAGGAATCAAAATTCGAAACTGATTGCCCCCACTAGTCATGCTAGTGAGGTGTTCAAATATATGGTCATGACATTGTGGTTTCAAAACTTATCTTAACAATTCGCTAAACATTGCCATTTCAAATATACACAATTAACTTTCAACAATTTAAATCAAAGCATCATAAATAATGTCACAATTCACTATTTCACATTATTCAAAACGATATCCAGAATATAATTTACAAAAATTATACGTTGTGTACAAACCTCAAGCGAGTCGCCTCTTGGCATTGACTTGATTCCTCGGGTTCTTTCCCGGTATTCTTCTCAACTGAAACACACAATTTTACAGTGTTGCAGTACCATAACTTAACATAAATCCAAAAATAAATTTAACTTCACTTTTACCTAGCTCTAATGTGCTAAACTCGATGTTCTTTAAATTTTTGTGGTTCAGGTTACTATTCACTATACTATTCAAGTCAAATTGTTGACTTTCTAAGGCTTAATAGGTATGGGAATTCCAAATTTACCCACATACCACATTTTGGTCACTAAATTTGTTGGTTTTGGTTGTTTATTCAAATTCTAAGTCTATTAGGCAAATTTTGACAATTTTCAGTTTTGGTGTCTAAGGTTGCACTGTTCCATTGGTCATCTTACTGTTGGAATTTGGCAAAACTTTCTTCATAGAAAATGTTTCCTATTATCTTAAGTTTATTCTCCTTTTTGAATCACTCCAATCGGAGTTTTGTAGCTCAAGTTATAGCCATTTGAGTCATGGCTGCCGGATTGGACTCAACCTAGATTTTCTGGGCAAATTTTTTTTTCTGGCAGTTTTAGGTCACCAAATTGGGGTTGCCAAATGACTTAGTTAATGGCATAATTTAGGTTTGTGTTCTTCATGAAAATTTTAGGTCTATATCTCATCTGTCCACTGGTAAAATTTTAGGTCATTTAGACTTGCCTAGCTCAAGTTATAACTAAATGAATAAACACTGTTTATTTGGTTAGTTTGTACAGGGCAGACTGAGATTTTCTGGATTTGGTCAATTTATTCACTAGGTTTTGGTCACTTTTTGAGCATGCTTCCTAAATGAAAATTGTGTCATTTAGTGTCTATTTTCATTCCAAATTGGTCTCATACCAATTGGACTTGTAAATTTTCATTTTTTGTCCCTCAAAGGGACCTTGGTCATGCTGCCAGCAGCATGACCACATTGAATCCAAATTTGGTTTCAACTCCAACACTTTCAACACACTTCATTTGGTCACCATTGACCATTTCCCACTTCAAATTAGGTCCAAGACATCTTTTACCAATTTTTCACATTTTTTTCCTAACCTTAAGTGTCCCAAAACCCTAACTTATTAAATTGTTGCATTTAACCACATCTAAGCATACCAATCTCATTAGCACATCCATACAAGCTTACCTACCATATTAAATTCAATCAAAACTCAAACATATGCATAGTAACCCTAGCTGGCCGAAATTCAGTCTGGTCCCTCAACAATATTTTATTTCATTTAAAGTTTATTTACAAGTTCAACAAGTTAGAAATGTAAGAATCAAACTAAAATTGTCAAGTTTGCTTACTAACCTTTCTTAGAACTTCAAATCCTCCAAATCTCTATCTTTTGTTCTTCTTTACTCTTTCAATCTTCTTCTTAGGTTGAGATAACAAGCTCTAATAAGGTTTTTATAGAAGCTATTAAGGTTTAGTGAAGAGATTTAAGCTTGAGTGCAAGCTTTAATGGAAGACAACCATGGAGAGGGAGAGAGAGTGAGGGCGGCACATATGAGGAAGATGAAGGCTTTTATGTTTTTTTTTTCTTTTCTTTTATGAATTTTTAACTTATGAAAGACCAAAATATCTAATTAATTAAATTTATTAATTATAGGATTTATGGCATCATGCATGATGTCATCTTCCTTCACTTTTTCATTTTCTCTTTTTTTTTTTTTTTCTATTAGTTCTTTAATTTAATTTTCGATTTCAAAATTTTCTTTTCTCATATTTTATTTGACAGTTGGGTCAGGTGTCAGCTCTCGGGGTCAATTGACCAAATTGCGCCTCGCCGATTCAACCCGATTTGCAAATAATTCAATATTTCTTCCGGCTCCCTGACCTAATTATTTGACTGACCTAACAAATCTTTTTCGTGATTTTCTCTTTTCCACTATGTTCGTAAGGGTCCTAAGGACAGCAGCGTCACATTTTACGGTTCGAAATTTGAGTTTAAATTGACTTCGCAGTCCTTCCCGAGAAGGTCACCCATCGCTGTGACTCTCGGCTCATTTAACTTCTTATGTTCTATTTTTTTTTTATTTATACTTAACTAATTGACAATTATTAATTATTTGTGTTTATGGCTTATCTAGTTATCTTAAATGTTGTTCTAATCCTCTTAATTGTCTGGACCGACACCGATTATCGGAACAGTGAAATATACCAGGCTATACGAATAGGGGTGTTACAATTCTCCCCCCCTTAAAATAAATTTCGTCTCGAAATTTTACTTGGTATTAATCTCTGAATAGCTGTGGGTGCTGTTTCCTCATGTCCTCCTCTCGTTCCCAAGTAGCCTCTTGGCTTGAATGATGGTTCCACAGCACTTTCACTAACGGTATTTGCTTATTCCATAGCTGTTTCGCCTCATAAGCCAGAATCTCTATGGGTTCTTCTTCATATGTGAGGTCTGGATTCAGTTTAATTTCCTCTACTGGTAGTACGTGAGATGGGTCTGATCGATACCTCCTTAACATAGACACATGGAAGACATTATGTATCTTCTCCAACTCTGGGGGTAGTGCTAATCGATATGCCAAAGGACCCACTCTTTCTAGAACCTCATATGGCCTAATGAAACGAGGACTCAGTTTCCCCTTTCTGCCGAATCTCATAATTCTCTTCCAAGGGGAAACCTTGAGGAAAACTTTCTCACTAACTACATACTCAATATCTCTTCTCTTTAAATCAATGTAGGACTTCTGATGGTCTGATGTAGTCTTAAGTCGATCTCTGATCACCCTGATCTTCTCCTCAGTCTGCTGAACAATTTCGAGTCCAATCATTTTTCTTTCACCCACGTCATCCCAACACAATGGGGTTCTACATTTTCTGCCATACAAAGCTTCATATGGAGGCATCCCAATGCTTGATTGATAGTTGTTGTTGTAAGCAAACTCAATCAAAGGCAAGTGTGTGTCCCAACTGCCCTCAAATTCAATCACACAAGCCTGTAGCATGTCCTCCAAGATCTGAATTACCCTCTCAGATTGGCCATCTATCTTAGGGTGGAATGCAGTACTGAAGTTCAATCTAGTTCCTAGGGCTTTTTGAAGACTACTCCAGAATCTAGAAGTGAACCTAGGATCTTTGTCTGATACGATGGATACTGGCACTCCATGTAGTCTCACAATCTCATCAATGTACAACTTGGCCAATCTTTCTAAACTGTAGTCCATTTGGACTGGCAGAAAATGAGCAGACTTAGTCAGTCTATCAATAATGACCCAAACTGCATCATGACTCTTCTGTGTCCTCTGAAGTCCCATCACAAAATCCATCGTTATTTTCTCCCATTTCCATTCTGGTACTGGTAGTGGATGTAATAATCTAGCGGGTACTTGATGCTTTGCCTTTACTTGTTGACAAGTTAGGCATTTGGAAACAAACTCTGCCACATCTCTTTTCAAACCCATCCACCAGTAATGCTCCTTTAGCCCTCTATACATTTTTGTGTCACCAGAGTGCATGGCAAAAGGAGACTCATGTGCTTCCTTTAATATGATCTGCCTCAAATCAACATCATTAGGAACACATATTCTACCCTGGTGTAGTAGTAGACTATCATCTCTGATTGAGAATTCTGGTTTTTTCCCCTGCTGGACTTCTTCCAACAGCTTCTGATACCTTTCATTATTCTGAGCAGCCATTCTGATATGATCAATCAACACTGGCTGTACATGCCATGCAACTGCTGTCTGCCCATCATCATTAATCTCTAAGCTGGCATGCAATGATCTTAACTCATGTACCATAGACAAAGGAGTAACCTGTATACTTGTCATAGTCTTGTGACTTAAGGTGTCAGCCACAACACTAGCTTTCCCTGGCTAATAGTCTATCAGATAATCATAGTCTTTTATCAAATCTAACCATCTCCTTTGTCTCAAATTCAACTCCTTTTGAGTGCCCAAATACTTCAAACTCTTATGATCTGTGTAGATGTAACACTTTTCCCCATACAAATAGTGTTTCCAGATCTTAAGAGCAAATACAATAGCTGCAAGCTCCAAGTCATGTGTCGAATAATTCCTCTCATGCGGTTTTAGCTGGCGTGATGCATAGGCAATGACATTTCGATCTTGCATCAATACACAGCCTAACCCATTGTGAGAAGCATTACTGTAAACTGTGTATTCTTTACCCGGGGTAGGTAAAGTCAGGACTAGAGCTTCAGTTAAACATTTCTTCAATTCATCAAAACTCTGTTGGCATTTATCCGTCCACTAAAATTTCACATCTTTTCTAAGCAGCTTGGTCAATGGAGATGCCAACATGGAGAATCCCTTCACAAACCGACAGTAGTATCTAGCTAAACCCAGAAAACTGCGAATCTCTATGATATTTTTGGGTGGCCTCCAATTAAGGACAGCTTCAATCTTACTTGGATCTACCTTAATGCCCTCTTCTGATACTACATGCCCCAAGAAAGATATTTCCTTCAGCCAAAATTCATATTTTGACAATTTGGCATATAGCTGTTTCTCCCTCAAAATCTATAGTACAATCCGCAGATGTCTATCGAATAGACCAATATACCATTTATGAATACCACAACAAATTGGTCGAGGTATGTTCTGAAGATAGTGTTCATCAGATCCATAAAAGCAGCCGGAGCATTAGTTAACTCGAATGGCATAACCAAGAACTCATAATGGCCATAGCAGGTTCTAAAGGCAGTTTTAGAAATACTCTGCTCTTGTACTTTTAGCTGATAATAACCTGATCTCAGGTCAATTTTGGAGAACACAGCTGCACCCCTCAACTGGTCAAACAAGTCATCAATGCGGGGCAATGGATATCTATTCTTTATTGTCACCTTATTCAACTGCCGATAGTCAATGCATAACCGGAGAGTGCCATCCTCCTTCTTAACAAACAACACTGGCACTCCCCAAGGTGACACACTGGGGCGGATAAAGCCCTTGTCAAGTAATTCTTGCAACTGTACTTTCAACTCTTTTAATTCTACTGGTGCCATTCTATATGGCGTTATAGAGATTGGGTCTACACCAGGCATAATATTAATCTCAAACTGCACCTCTCTTTCTGGAGGTAATCCTGGTAATTCATCAGGAAACACATCCTAAAAGTCACATACTGTAGGGATGTCCCTCAGGCTGGAGTCCCCACTTGGGTGTCTATCACATGTGCCAAGTATGCTTCACACCCCTTTCTAATCATCCTTCTGGCTAGTACAGCAAAAATGATGTTTGATGGCAGTAAATGCCTCTCCCCATGTATTACCACATCACCGTACAAAGGGAGACCAAAAGTGACTATCTTCAGTCTACATTCAATCATGGTGTGATGCCTGGCTAACCAATCCATGCCCAAGTTGATATCATAATCTCTGAAGGGCATTTCAATCAAATCTGATAGGAAAACATGTCCTTAAATCACCAAAGGACAGTCTTTATAAATTCTGTTGACCTGAACCTCTTGTCCTAATGGACTAGTTACTAGCACTTCAAAACCATTTGGACACATGGAACAGCAAGTGAACTGACTATGCTAGCACTAACATATGAATGGGTTGAACCTGGATCAAACAATACAAATACTTCCTTATCAGAGATAGAGAATGTACCAGCTACAACATCAGAAGTCTCAGCCTCTTCTCGCTGTCTCATTGTGTAGACTCTGGCTGAAGCACTTCCTTGTCTTGGCCGATCGACCAAGCGTGGCTGCCGCGGTGCCTCTACCTCTGCCTCTTCCTCTACCAACAGACTGTGAACCTCTAGGAGCAGGACTCTGAATAGATCCTTCGGCAGTAGTAGGAGTTGGACCATATTTAGGAGCACTAGTACAATCTCTTGCTAAATGGCCCTTGCCTCCACAGTTAAAACAAGCTCCAGTGGCCTAATAGCATTCCCCCATATGAATCTTGCCACAAGTCTCATAAGGGCGGGCAGAATATGAACCCCTGCTCGACTGCTGACCAGACCTAGGGGGTCTCTATCTAGAAAATCTGCCCCTACTAAATCTTCCACCTCAACCCCTACTGGGTCCACTAAATTTCTTCTTCTTTCCAGAGGTACCACCAGAACTTGGTTCTACTGACTTTTCCCTCTTGTCTTTTTTCTGATTTCCCAGCTTTCTCTAATTTTTCTTTTGTTGGGGTCGCTTCTGATTCAATTCTCTCCAACTCAAGTGCTTGAGACATGAGTTCTGAAAAATTGCTGTGCCTGAATCCCACAACTTGCATTCTCAAACTGGGCTTCAAACCAGTCTCAAATCTCTTGCACCTTGCCTTATTGGTGGAAAGAAGACTCCCATCATAATGACTTAAGCGGGAGAACTCCCTCTCATATTCTGCCAATGATCGGTTCCCTTATTTCAAACTAAAAAATTCTTGCAATTTCTGATCAACATATGCATCTGGGATGTATTTCTGTCTGAATTCTCTGATGAAGTCATCCCAGGTCAGTACTGGTGGTTCAGCCAAGCTGTGAGAGATGGTCTTCCACCAATCATACGCATCCCCTTGCAGTAGAGACATAGAGTATTCAAACTTCAATTCATCTTGGCAGTGCAACTTCTTAAATACTCTGTCCATTCTTTCAAGCCATTGCTCTGCCTCTAAAGGGTCCATCACCCTTAAATTGCAGAGCCCCATACTTCAGTAATTTATCATACTGTCTGGCTGGAGGCAGTGGTTGTGCCACAGGTGTCTAGGGTGGAGCTTGAGTAGGCATACCCCCAGCCATTTGTTGAAACATCGCAACCATCTGCTGTGCAAACTGTGTAGGAAACTGTGGCATTTGCGGGGCTGGTGCTACAGATCCACTGACATTTTGTAAAGCTGGGGCTTCCCCTTGTGCCTCAGCTTCAATAGATTGCTCAATTGAGCGATCCCCTTCTTCCATTTCAAGTAACACATAGAGATTTCCCTCCATTAGTTCATATTTATGATGTAATGCACTGTATGTAACAAATATGGAAATTGAGCAGTTGTACTTAACAAGGAAATACACAAATTCTCAAGTTAAAACATACTTCAAAAATTTTACTCTGATACCACTAAAACATGTCACACCTTACCCCTCTGTAAGGTATAACATGATTCCGTAGAATACCTAATGAACTACCGAACTTCACCTACCAATAACTTATTAAGTACCCTACAAGGGATTTTAAAACAATTTTCTTACTTTTGTTAAGTGGTGAGCATTTCTAGTTGGTATCAAAACATTTAATTAAAATTAAAACTAGTTAATATTTTTGGCTCATTTTATTTTTCTGCAAATTTTATAAAAATTTTGCTAGAGTTCCGTCTGTATTTTGAGAAAACAGTTCTTCAAATACCTGAAAAAAAAAACACTTCCAATAATTTTTCTCAACAACTTCTTCAAATTCACAATCATCTCAATCAATTTCAACACATTTAACAACTTCCAAAAATTCAAATCCACCATTTTCAATATCCAACAATCATCAAATACCATTAATAAATTTCATTCAATTCAAAATAAATGCCACCCTACATATTTCATTAATGACAAATTAATTTATATACACCATTGCAAAAATTTACATCAAAAGAAATTTAAACTAAATTTTATTACAAATTAATACAAACTTTGTACAGACTGCTCAAGACCAATTACATGTCCATACTATTAGGTGCAATACATACAACAAAATAAATATTTACATTCAAGGTATAAATCATACTCGATATAACTTCAAGCAAGTAGGTCCTCAACCTTTCAAAGAACTCCTTTGCTCCTCTAGTCTCTAAATCTGCGGCAAAGAATAATACCATCGCTAAGTCTGAGGACTCGATGGTGTACAACATACTAAAATAATCTTTATGCCGAATTTAAATCACATTTATTCAAAAATTGAACTGAACATGAGAATTAAGTATAAAACATGAATTATGAGATTTTGATCTAAACAATTTCATTTCAAGAATCAAAACACATTTCACAAAACCCACAGTTAGATCATGCCATTCGAAACAAATATAATCTCAATAGCCAGAGGCTAAGAAGAAATCACACCACAAGGCTAGCTAGCTCAATTATATGGATAACCATTCAAATTCCTCTTCTACTGGCACACCTCAACACTTTATCCAGAGAAGGAATCAAAATTCGAAACTGATTGCCCTCACTAGTCATGCTAGTGAGGTGTTCAAATATATGGTCATGACACTGTGGTTTCAAAACTTATCTTAACAATTTGCTAAACATTGACATTTCAAATATACACAATTAACTTTCAACAATTTAAGTTAAAGCATCATAAATAATGTTACAATTCACTATTTCACATTATTCAAAACGATATCCAAAAGATAATTTACAAAAATTATACGTTCTGTACAAACCTCAAGCGAGTCGCCTCTTGGCATTGACTCGATTCCTCGGGTTCTTTCCCGGTATTCTTCTCAACTGAAACACACAATTTTACCGTGTTTCAGTACCATAACTTAACATAAATCCAAAAATAAATTTAACTTCACTTTTACCTAGCTCTGATATGCTAAACTCGATGTTCTTTAAATTTTTGTGTTTTGGGTTACTATTCACTACACTATTCAAGTCAAATTGTTAACTTTCTAAGGCTTAA
Organism: Hevea brasiliensis; assembly: GCF_030052815.1. Lineage (NCBI taxonomy): Eukaryota > Viridiplantae > Streptophyta > Magnoliopsida > Malpighiales > Euphorbiaceae > Hevea > Hevea brasiliensis. Next base: position 540,483 of record NW_026614597.1, on the reverse strand, counting down.
TAGGTATGGGAATTCCAACTTCACCCACATACCACATTTTGGTCACTAAATTTGTTGGTTTTGGTTGTTTATTCAAATTCTAAGGCTTTTAGGCAAATTTTGACAATTTTCAGTTTTGGTGTCTAAGGTTACACAGTTCCATTAGTCATCTTACTGTTGGAATTTGGCAAAACTTTCTTCACAGAAAATGTTCCCTATTGTCTTAACTTTATTCTCCTTTTTGAATCACTCCAATTGGAGTTTTGTAGCTCAAGTTATAGCAATTTGAGTCATGGCTGCCGGATTGGACTCAACCTAGATTTTCTGAGCAAATTTTGGTTCTGGCAATTTTAGGTCACCAACTTGGGGTGGCCAAATGACTTGGTTAATGGCATAATTTAGATTTGTGTTCTTCATGAAAGATTTAGGTCTATATCTCATCTGTCCATTGGTAAAATTGCAGGTCATTTATACCTGCCTAGCTCAAGTTATGACCAAACGAACAAATACTATTTATTTGGTCAGTTTGTACAGGGCAGACTGAGATTTTCCGGATTTGGTCAATTTATTCACTAGGTTTTGGTCACTTTTTGGGCATGCTTCCTAAATAAAAATTGTGTCATTTAGTGTCTATGTTAATTCCCAATTGGTCTCATACCAATTGGACTTGTAAATTTTAATTTTTGGTCCCTCAAAGGGACCTTGGTCATGCTGCCAGCAGCATGACCACATTGAATCCGAATTTGGTTTCAACTCCAACACTTTCAACACACTTCATTTGGTCACCATTGACCATTTCCCACTTCAAATTAGGTCCAAGAAATCTTTTACCAATTTTTCACATTTTTGTCTCTAACCCTAAGTGTCCCAAAACCGTAACTTATTAAATTGTTGCATTTAACCACATCTAAGCATACCAATCTCATTAGCACATCCATACAAGCTTGCCTACCATATTAAATTCAATCAAAACTCAAACATATGCATAGTAACCCTAGCTGGCCGAAATTCAGTTTGGTCCCTCAACAATATTTTTATTTCATTTAAAGTTTATTTACAAGTTCAACAAGTTAGAAATGTAAGAATCAAACTAAAATTGTCAAGTTTTCTTACTAACCTTTCTTAGAACTTCAAATCCTCCAAATCTATCTTTTGTTCTTCTTTCCTCTTTCAATCTTCTTCTTAGGTTGAGATAACAAGCTCTAATGAGGTTTTTATAGAAGCTATTAAGGTTTAGTGAAGAGATTTAAGCTTGAGTGCAAGCTTTAATGGAAGACAACCATGGAGAGGGAGAGAGAGTGAGGGCGGCACATATGAGGAAGATGAAGGCTTTTATGTTTTTCTTTTATTTTATTTTATTTTATTTTATTTTATGAATTTTAACTTATGGAAGACCAAATTATCTAATTAATTAAATTTATTAATTATAGGATTTATGGCATCATGCATGATGTCATCTTCCTTCACTTTTTCATTTTCTCTTTTTTTTTTTCATTTATTTTTCTATTAGTTCTTTTATTTAATTTTCGATTCCAAAATTTTCTTTTCTCAGATTTTATTTAACAATTGGGTCAGGAGTCAGCTCTCGGGGTCAATTGACCAAATTGCCCCTCGCCGGTTTAACCCGATTTGCAAATAATTCAATATTTCTTCTCGCTCCCTGACCTAATTATTTGACTGACTTAACAATTCTTTTTCGTGATTTTCTGTTTTCCACTGTGTTTGTAAGGGTCCTAAGGATCGCAGTGTCACATTTTACGGTTCGAAATTTGAGTTTAAATCGACTTCGCAGTCCTTCCCGAGAAGGTCACCGACCGCTGTGACTCTCGGCTCATTTAACTTCTTATGTTCTGTTTTTCTTATTTATACTTAACTAATTGACAATTACTAATTATTTGTGTTTATGGCTTATCTAGTTGTCTTAAATGTGGTTCTAATCCCCTTAATTGTCTGGACCGACACAGGTCACCGGAACAGTGAAATATACCAGGCTATACAAATAGGGGTGTTACAACTCTAATCATGCATACTACTTCAACTAAGCTTGATTTCATCATCATTTTCATTGAAATACATCAAACCCTAATTTTTCTCCAATTTGGCCAAAGCCCTAGTTTAGGTTCCATGCATGTTTCCTTTCATTTTCTTATGAAATTTCATCATAATCTAACTTAATTTAAGGTTTGTAAAACTAAATGATCATTAAAGAACTTACCTCTTGATGGCTTCCTTCCAACTCCCAAAATTTTCAATTTTCTTCTAATCTCTTGTTTCCCCTTGCTTTTAATCTCTAAATCAAAGATTAATTTGATGCTCTCTACCAATTAGATGGAAAACCCATGGAGGAAAAGTAAGGAATTGAGTTTTGAGAATGGGTGTCAATGGAGAAAGAAGGAAGAAGAAGAAAGAAAGAAAGAGAGAAGGAGAGAGAGTGGGTGGTAACTAAATGGGGGAGAGAAGAGGGTTTTTCCCTTTATATATTTATCCCCATTTTTTATTTATTTAATTCATTTAATTGAGTTGTCTAAAGCCCATTGATACTAAAATTTTAATTGGGTCAAAATGGAATTAAAATTCTAGATTTTTATTTCTTTTATTTTCTTTTCACTTTATATTTAAATTCTTTTCCTAAAAAAAATTATTTCATAATTCAATATATTATTGTCATTTAATTTAATTTACATTTTGGTCAAAAGTCAACTCTTGAGGTGAATTAACCAAAATACCCCTTATCGAGTCATAATCCCTATTTTTCAATATACCCGGTGAATTCTTATATTTTTGGGTCACTTGAATTTTTATTATGTCTATCTCAATTAATTTTTTTTCTATTTATTTATGGTCCTCTAGCAAGTTACACAGCCCCACTCTGCGGGACTCGTGTAGTGACACATGGGCCTTGTACTATGCTACAGCCTATTTTCTAACTCGAATTCCCCTCCTGTTTTCTGGTTTGAACAAGACTCCTAAAGCCTTTCGGACTCAAAATGACCTAACCCTGGGGCAACCAATATAAATAGAAAAGAAAACACCAGGAAAGGGGGGGCCACTGTCGTCGGGAATGCTGCTGAAGGTTGCTATTGTCGTGCTCTACATTAGGACCAAAAGAAGTCTTTCAGCAAAAGCTCCACAAGATCGAAGCTAAAACTCTCTTTGGTTCCTTCGTTTTATCTCCTTAGACAGAATTTTATTATTTTATTTCTTTTGCATAAATCTCTTTTTATTGTGTTCTACTTTTTATCATGACATTTGCTAAACTCACCATGAGTGAGTAGTTTTCTTATTCTAGATTTGGGAGAGTAGCTCTTGTAATTATTATTATGGATGAACACTGAGCTTTATTTATTGGAATTGAGATTCATTTCTTGATTTAATTTCTTGTAATCTTAATACATGCTATGTGTTGGTACCCACTTAGTTATGATTATAGATGTTAATTGAAGGACTGAAAGTGAAGATTAACATTAAAAAATCGAGATCTTAAACCTAGGAATTTTGACCTAGACATAGGCTGATACCTTTGTGGAACCTAAAAATTGGTTAAAGGTCTTAAAGGATTTTAATTGATTTGATCACCACGAAAGTAGGGTTCGAGTTAATTAGAATACACCCTAGATGCCTTGAAAGAGGATCTAGGATAGCTTAGGACTGATTTTCATCAAGGAAAACGATCCTCAATATAGTAAATAAATGAGATAAGATCCCTAATATGATTCAAGTGTGAAATCTTAATTCCAGAATTGCTTCAAATAAATCATTTCATTTTAAGTTAACAAACTTCATTCCCTAAGTATTCAATAGCCTAAACAGTCAAGATTTCTGTGTAGATTGGTACTTGCTAAACAAAATTCCTCGTGGGAACGATACTCTACTTATCACTTTATTACTTGTTAGCGATTCGTGCACTTGCGGTAATTGCAAAATAGCGAAACAAGTTTTTGGCGCCATTGCTGGGGAATTTTGTTTTTAGTAATATCAAGCGATAGGCGATTTAGCTGATTTAGGCAATTATATTTATTATTTAATTTTATTTTACTGGTTATATTTCTTTTCTTTTCTCTCAGGTACCCGATCTGGTATATGATCAGAACAAAGCCAGAAGAAATTTTGGACTGTGATCCAGAAATAGACAGAACTCTGAAAGCCATCAAAAAGGAAAGGAAACATCAAGAGCATGGTCAAGGAGATCCCGAAATCCCAACCATGGCCAATAATAATGATAGACCAAGACTCTTTAGAGATTACGGAGCTCCATCTGTCCAAGGATTTCAGCCCAGTGTCACTAGACCCACAGTGGAAGCCAACAACTTTGAATTAAAACCAGTATGGCTCCAAATGATTCAAAAAACCCAGTTTGCAGGTTCACCAACAGAGGACCCACACTACTATCTCCAGTGTTTTCTTGCCTTATGTGATACATTCAAGATGAATGGAGTGTCTGATCAAGCAATAAGACTCAGAGAATTTCCATTCTCCCTTCGAGACAGGGCAAGGAAGTGGTTGCTTTCTCAATCGGCTGGAACATTCACTACCTGGGAAAACCTCTCTCAAGCTTTTCTAGCAAGGTATTTCCCACCTGTAAAGACTATAAAGCTGAGACTTGAGCTCAACACCTTCAGACAAAAGGAGGGAGAATCCCTCTATGACGCATGGAAAAGATATAAAGACCTACAGAGGGAATGTCCACACCATGGCATAGAAGATTGGCTATTGGTGTAGAATTTCAAAAATGGATTACTACCCTCTATAAGAAGCACAGTTGATTCAGCTGCAGAGGGTGATCTAATGGAGAAAACAGTGCCACAAGCACTTGAACTCCTAGAAAGGGTTGCATACCATAACTATGAGTGGTCAAACGAAAGAGGAAATGCAAGAAGAACTGCAGGAGTCCTGGAAGTAGATGCCCTGAGCATAATAAATGCCTAGTTTGATAAGCTCATAAAGAAACTCGAAACAATACAAGCCAATGCAGTTGGTACAAATAGTTAATAAGAAAGCAGCTACAAAGGAGGGTACATGAGTTCAGAATACAGCAATTTCAACGAACCTACAGAACAGATGAACTATGTGAATAATGGAGGAAACTTCAACCAGAGGCAGCCAAACAATCCGTATTCAAATACTTACAACCCTGGATGGAGAAACCACCCAAATTTCTCATGTTCTAATCAGCAGAACCAGCCAATAAACAAGCAAAAAGGGTACAAACCTCCAATACCCCTTGGATTTCAGAATAGAGGTCAGAGCCTTGCACAGCCATCGCTACCGCTCTAACCTCAACAACCTGAACCGAAAATGACCATGGAAACCATGATGGAAGGATTCCTAGCAGCTCAACAACAACAAACTGAATTGATTAAACAGCTGACTTCCAGAATAGACCAACTTGCTACCCATAACAAGATGCTAGAGAATCAAATTGCTCAGCAAGCAAGTTCTTCAAGTAAGGCTACTGGCAAACTTCCCAGTCAACCAAAAATGAACCCAAGGGAGCATTGTAAGGCAGCTGCACTGAGGAGTGGGAAAACTCTAGTACAACCAGAGGTAGAATTGACAGAGGAAATCATAGAAAAATCTAAAGACTAAGTAGAGAAAAAGGAGAAAGAAGCTAAGAAAGATCAAGAAGAGGAAGCAAGGAAGACAAAGAAATTACCAGAACCATACCAGCCTCCCCTACCTTTTCCTCAGAGATTTCAAAAAGCCAAATTGGACAAGTAGTTTGGGAAGTTTTTGGAAGTTTTACAGAAACTTTACATTAACATCCCCTTCACTGAAGCACTTTCTCAGATGCCATCTTATGCCAAATTTCTTAAGGAAATTCTATCAAAGAAAAGGAAACTAGAGGGCTATGGGACAGTAGCTCTAACAGAGGAATGCAGTGGCATTCTGCAATACAAAGTACCTCCAAAGTTGAAGGATCCAGGAAGCTTCTCCATACCCTGTATCATTGTTAACAAGAAAATAGACAAGGCCCTCTGCGATCTTAGAGCAAGCGTCAGCCTAATGCCTCTATCAATATGCAAAAAGCTGGAGATCAGGGAACTGAAACCCACAACAATCTCATTGCAATTGGCTGATTGATCCATTAAATATCCTGTAGGGATACTTGAAAACATCCCTATCAAAGTAGGCAAATTCTTCATTCCAGTGGATTTTGTTGTCCTTGAGATGAAAGAAGATGTCCAAATTCCCATCATCTTGGGAAGACTATTCTTGGCAACTGTTGGAGCCATCATAGACGTCAAAAATGGACGATTAACCCTCAAGGTAGGAGAAGAAGAAGTGGAGTTCAACTTGTTCGACACAATGAAATACAAATTTGAACCTGATGAATGCTTTAAGGTTAACATAATTGACAAACAAGTTGAAGAGGAATTTCATAAGACACATCCTAAAGATCCTCTTGAAGCATGTATTATGCGCAGCCACACAGTGGATGATGAAAATACTAAAATAGCAGCATGTGCACAACAGTTGGCAGCTCTTCCACCCCTACCTTCAGCTAAGGCTTCCGAGATGGACGATTTGGGAGCTACCATTCGAGGTTATGTGCGACGAGAGCAATTTTGTAGTTGGAGCAGTGCTCAGGCAAAGAAAAGATAAAAAGCTCCATGTTATTTATTATGCTAGCAAGATACTCGATGATGCACAAATCAATTATGCTACCACAGAAAAGGAATTCCTAGCAGTGGTATTTGCAATGGACAAATTCAGATCTTATCTCACCGGGTCAAAGGTTATTGTATTCACAGACCATGCTGCAATCCGGTACCTTATGAACAAAAAGGAAGCAAAGCCAAGACTGATTCGATGGATTCTACTCCTACAAGAATTTGACCTTGAAATAAAGGACAAAATGGGATTTAAAAATGTAGTAGCTGACCATTTTTCTAGACTAAAACCAGAGTACATGGAAGATTTCAAAGATTTGCCAATTGACGATTCATTTCCTGATGAGCAATTACTTGCATTCTCCAAAGCTCCATGGTACACTGACTTTGTTAATTTTCTTGTATGCAGGGTACTACCTCCAAAAATGACTTATCAGCAAAGAAAAAAATTCCTACATGATGTAAGATATTACTTATGGGAAGAACCACTACTGTTCAAGAGAAGTAATGATGGGCTGAAAAGAAGGTGCATACCAGAGGAAGATATAGAAAGTATCATTTATCATTGCCATTCATCACTATATGGAGGACATTTAGGCACTTCAAAGACCGCAGCCAAGATTTTGAAGGAACGGAAGCGTGAAAAACACAAGTTTATACCATTGAATTCAAAAATTTTCACCTAGGGTCACATGCATCATGCAAGATTTATTTTTATCTATTTGATTTCAATGATAAACAACATATTAAAACTCTTTTAATATGTTTTGGGATCTGTATTTGCCATTTAAGATTTTAAAATTAATCAGATTAATTTTAGAACCCTAGATTAAATCAAGAACGATTACACTAACCTCTTGATGAACTGCAGCGCGTCTGCGCCTTTGAGATTCGTCTTCAGGACACCAGATGTTGTCCCTCTAGCTTGTCCACACCAAGAACACCTATGGCAGCCCTTGAATAGCTTCTAAAGCTTTTTCTATTAATTAGAAAATCAAGTTCTGCCTTTTAAGAGATTAAAGATGTAAACAGGACACTATAAACAATTTCTAGTGTTCTTAATTCAAGAGATTGATGGGTAATCTCTTTGAATTGATGACTGATGAAGAAGAAGAGAAGAAAACCCTCAAAGTGGCGTGACAAAGGAGTGTGGCTGCTGGTTGTGTTTTATTTTCTCATAACAACACTTAAATAGCTAGGTTAACACATTAAACCCTTGCCACATGTCACCCTTTGATTAGCTCTAGGTTTAAGTGACCCAATCACATTGTGCCAAGTGTCAAACCTATATTTAATCTTGATTTTAATCATCTTACATGATTAAAAAACATTTGGCAAGCTTATGTGTAATCCCATGTGTCACCATCTCATGGTGCCACGTGTCACACTGCAAAATGACCAAAATGCCCCTGTGTCTTAATTTTGAGTTCTCAACCCAAAATAATTATTTTTCTTCTTCTAATCAATTTATATCAAATATAAATTAATTAATTAATCTCTATTAATTAATTTCTCGTTAATTAAATTCATATTTAAACACTTTAAATATAAATTTAATTTATACTACACATCCAATAATCTAGATTTGGTTTCAAGTCATGCTAGGGACTTTGCAATTTAATTGCAAACCAAACCTATTTAATCAATCAATTAAACTCTTTAATTAATTAATTAAATCATATTTAAATAGGTGATAACTTATGTATGTGTGTGACTTACTAGGCTCATCACTAATTGGCAATGAGACATGATATCAACTCTTAATATCATTAGAACTCTTTCTTACCATAAATGATTTCTCTAAATCATTTTATGAACCTCATAGACCATGGTTAACACCTAGCATAGCATGCCATGGCCACCCAATTAGTAATAAGGTTTACCTTAAATGAACCTATAATCATATGTTACCATGCACTAGAATCTCTCTTTACAAAATCCCAACTCAAGCCGAGTCATGGTTTATGTCAAACTCCATTTGCTATGAATATTATGTTCTCTTTTAATTCTGTTCTTGATTAAAAGATTTTCTCATCGAAACTCTTTTACGAATAAATCTATCTGTCTGGCCAGAACTTGAAACATCAAGAACAATTAAATGAACATAGGATTTTATCTCTATTTACTTAGAGGAACAGATTCCATCTTGATCAACACCTACCTCCATATATAACTAGTAGGAGCTAACAGATGCCCATATACCCATACAGTACAAGTATGAAAGCAGATCAAACTCAAACTACCTATATACAAGATAACTGTGCTATCTCAGGTCTAAAGATTATATGCACTGATATGATTTATGACAAAACATTGACAAGAGTAAACTCCATGTGCTTGTCATAAGTGTCACTGGTTCGGCCTACTTATCATGTGTAAGTGCCTATCATGTTTGTTATATGGCATGAGACTCACCATTCCATCTTATTTATATCTCATATAAATAACTTGGGAACAAACATGAATACAATCTTTCTGGATAAGTCATGTCCTTATTATGAAGTATCCTTGATTGTGAACCTATTTATGATACTTTGTGCTAGAAATATTGTCACTCATATTCTTAACAACTTAAGAATAATATTTCTAACAAAATATCAATGGACCTTTTCTATTACACATAAATATACTATGTAAACGGAAAAGTGGAAATGCCTTTTATTAATAAAATATATACAAGATACATAATAAATGATATGCTCTAGGGCATACTACTAACAATCTCCCACTAGCACTAGAGCCATTCATTACAATACCTTAGATCCATCTTCTCAAGATGTCAGTCTAGCTGAGCTTGTGACAAAGGCTTAGTGAATGGATCAACGAATTTTTCAGCTGATGTTATTTTTCTGCATGGCTATATCGCCTTTGCCCAACTATATGTCTGATAATGTGGTAGTGCCTTTCTATGTGTTTGGATTTTGGTGAGACCTTGGTTCCTTAGTCAGATGATCGCTCCATTATTGTCACGATGTAGTGGAACTGGCGACTCAATGGAAGGAACTACGTAAGTTCTATCACGAACTTCTTTATCCAAATAGCCTTCCTTTGCGATCTCGATGCAAAGAATATACTCACCTCTGTAGTGGAATCTGCAATGCGTGCTCGCTTGGAACTCTTCCAACCGATCGCACCTCCATTACAAATGAACACATATCCAGAGGTAGATTTTCTATCATCGATATCGATTGGAAATCGTAATCGTGATAACCATCCAATAGCAAGTCTCCAACTCAATAAATCAAGAATAAATACATAGTTCTTCTCAAGTACTTAAGAATATTCTTGAAAGATAACAAGTGTTCCAAACCTGGATTGGATTGATACCTGCTAGTCAAACTAACAGCATGCGATATCCGGCCTAGTACACAACATTGCATACATTAAACTTCCAATAGCCGAAGCATATGGAATCCTGGCCATCTTATCTCTTTCTTCAGGTGTTTTTGGAGACATCTCTTTAGAAAGATGGATACCATGTCTCACTGGTAACAATCCTCTCTTAGAATCAAGCATGTTAAACCTCTTTAACACCTTTTCTAAGTATAGACTTTGGGACAAACCAATTATTCTTTTCGCTCTATCTCTATAGATGCAAATCCCAAGAATATAGGTTGCCTCCCCTAAGTCTTTCATGGAGAATGTATTTGACAACCATACCTTTATAGTCGTCAACATACCTGTGTCATTACCCATCAATAGTATGTCATCCACATATAAGACAAGGAAAGTGATAGCACTGTCACTAACTTTCTTATATACACATGGCTCATCCTCATTTTTGATAAAACCAAAGGATTTAATGGCTTCATCAAAACGAATGTTCCAACTCCTCGAAGCTTGTTTCAACCCATAAATGGATCGCTTTAGCTTGCATACCTTGGAACCATCTTGGGATTCAAATCTCTTAGGTTGTTCCATGAAAATGTTTTCTTCAATGTATCCATTGAGAAAAGCTGTTTTGACATCCATCTGCCAAATCTCATAATCATAGTACGCAGCTATTGCTAATAAAATCCTAATTGATTTAAGCATGGCAACAGGTGAGAAAGTCTCCTCATAGTCGATTCCTTGCCTTTGGCGAAACCCTTTCGCTATTAGCCTTGCCTTATAGGTCTCTACCTTTCCATCAGAACCAATTTTCTTCTTGAAAACCCATTTGTTCCCTATAGGTATAATACCTTCAGGTGGGTCAACAAGATCCCAAACTTGATTCTTTTACATGGAATCAATCCGGATTTCATAGCATCAATGAAGAGTCTATATCTGACATAGCTTCTTCATAGGTAAGTGGATCATCTCAATGATCTACTTCTTCATGAGTAGACAACTCTTATTCTTTTTTATGAAGGAAACTATATCTCATTAGTGGGTGAGATACCCTAGTTGATCTACGAGGAACAATTGTAAATGTTTCATCAATAGGTGTAGGTTGACTAGATGGATCTATATCCATCTGATCTGTTGGTTGGTCAGAATTCTCCAATTCTAACTCTATTTGCCTTCCTTTGCCTCCTTCTTGAACAAACTGTTGTTCAAGAAATGTGGCATCTCTACTTATCACAACCTTTTGTGAAGTAGTCAAATAAAAATAATATCCAAAACTATCTTTTAGATATCCAACAAGTCGACCTTTTCTCGATCCGGTCTCCAATTTATCGGTGTTGACTTTTTGATATAAGCTGGACAACCCCAAATCTTAACATGCTTAAGACTTGGTTTTCTTCCATGCCATATCTCATAAGGTGTGGAAGAAACTGATTTTGATGGAATCCTATTCAGAATATACAAAGCTGATTCTAATGCAAATCCCCAAAAGGAGATTGGCATATCAGTATAGCTCATCATACTACGTACCATAACCAATAGGGTACGATTTCTCCTTTCAGATACACCATTCAGCTGTGGCATTCCTGGAGGAGTCAGCTGAGAAACAATGCCATGCTCTCTCAAGTATTCATCAAATTCAGTACTCAAATATTCACCTCCACGATCTGATCGAAGAGCTTTAATACTCTTTCCTGTTTGATTTTCTACTTCAGATTTAAATTCTTTGAACTTTTCAAAGGATTCATGTTTGTATTTCATCAAATACAAATACCCAAATCTTGATTTAACATCAGTAAAGGTAATAAAATAATGAAAGCCCCCTCTAGCCATTTCTTTAAATGGACCACATACATCACTATGTATTAGCTCCAAAATATTTTCAGCTCTTAGCCCCTGTCCAACAAAGGGTGATCTAGTCATTTTGCCCTGAAGGCAAGATTCACAAGTTGGAGTAGGCTCAGAGTCCAATAAGGATAGAATCCCCATTTTCTCCAATTTTGTAATCCTATCTTCTACAACATGACATAACCTTAAGTGCCAAATATATTTTGAACTTGAGTTGGTTTTCACCAAAGCATTACATTCATTTAGATTGCTATACTCTGGCCAGTGGAAACACTTTCTTACTGGCAATGGAAACACTTTCTTGTTGGCAGTGGAAACACTTTCCTTTGCCTTCATCAGCTTTAGTATTCCTTTTCTGTTTAGCTATTTTCTTAGAAGGACCAGGAATCTGAGGTTTCTTTTTCTTATTGCCCTTCTTCTTGTTGGACTTTCCAGTAGAAGAAGATGCAACCAAAGCTACCTCTTTTCCTTTATTGCCTAGCATATTCTTTTGGGCAATAACCAACATGTTGAGTAAACCAGCTAAGGTGCATTCCTGTCTAGTCATATGGAAATTTGTCTCAAAATTCCCAAAAGACTCGAGGAAGGATCAAGGATCAAATCCGTGCGTAGTTGGAAATCCATGTTAAAGTCAAGATGTTCCAACTACTCAATCATCCGAATCATCTTGTGGACATGATCCCCAACATTACATCCCTCGGACTTCCTCATACTGGAATAGTCATCTAGATATCTCATACCTAGCATTCTCTTTGTGCTCACCATACAACTCTTGTAGGTGAAGGAGGATCTCACTCGCACTCTGCATGTTCTCATGTTGCTTCTGTAACTCATTACTCATGGAAGCAAGCATGTAACACTTAGCTCTCATATCATGCTCCTTCCACTTGTCCAAAGTTTCATGTTCCTCTTGTGTGGCCTCTGGAGGTAAGGGACCAGGAACATTTGAATCTAGAACATATCCTATATGTTCAAGGTTCAGGACAAGTTTCAAATTTCTTAGCCAATCAGACAGATTAGGTCCTGTCAACCTATTGTGATCAAGTATGCTTGCAAGGATATTGGATGGTGGTGGTTGTTTTGTGCTCATTTTTATCAGAAAATTAACTGCAGAAAATAACCAGATTAATTAGTAAATGTATCATGTAATTAACCAAAATGATTATGGTCTTTTAATCAAATTGGTCCTCCCACTAACTTAGCGAATCCTACACTTCCAAAGTAGAAAACGGAAATCCTAGTTGGATGGATTTCTAGTAGGTGATTGAATTCTTATAATTCTATTAATCATCCTCAGGTACATCCATTATTGGAATTACAATAAACTATAAGTGAGCAACTCTTTGCCCATCACATCTCATGTGAGGTTCAATCCTTTACCTAGCCCCTAATGATCAAAATCTTTGGTACATCCATTATTGACTTATCTTGCATTAGTTAAGTTGATCCCATTGAGCCAGTAATTATGCAAATAATTTTAATGTACTCAGGTACATCCAATATTGGCCACTAAACCATTTACATATTTACAACATCTCATGCTTAACAATTATTCTTAAGAAAATCTCTTAAATAAATTGCATCTTATGCAACTATTTAAAATTTCTTAAAATAATTGCCCCAATGGAGGGCCTATGTTATAATTACTTTAATTATAGGATTTCCAACTTAATCATTTGTTTGGAAGATTTTATGGTCATTCTATTTACTATTAAGGTCTCACTTTGCACATTATCCATTTAGCATGCATATATCATATAATTGCATACATTCCCATACATCTCATGCATTCATGGATAAGCAATTAATATGGTATGATCATGGACTTTCTAAGGGATTCAATTCTGAGCCACCAAAAATTGAATCAGGGCATTCCTAGGTGCATTTCATTCATTCATTTTACAAGAGTTGCTGAATGAGTACATAATCAACACTTGATCTTGAATTCCTCCCACTGGTCCCACCAATGCTCTTGACCTCCTTGAACTTCTTGCAATCCAATATTACATAGTAATCCTTGGCATACCAAGGCGAATTTACAAGAACTTAAATAAATGAAATTACAACCCAAAAATTATTACAAACTTAATAATACATGCCAAAAAAAATTAAAATAAATTAATTAATTTACAATCCCAAAGAAACATAAAAGAAATAAATCCAATCACATTGGTCTTTTATAGTCCATGATCATCCATCATGCATATCACTATTTAACAATTAAATAAAACATACATACTTAAATTAAATTGAATATCTCATATTCAACTTAAAAATCCAGATTTGAATATGATTCAAATAAATTTAAAAATTCAGATTTGAATCTCATTCAAATAAATTTAAAAATTCAGATTTGAATCACATTCAAACAACTTCAAAAATTCATATTTGAATCACATTCAAACATTTTTTAAAAAATCAGATTTGAATCACATTCAAACATTTTTTAAAAAATCAGATCTGAATTTTATTCAATCAATTTTAAAAAATCAGATTTAAATATGATTCAAACACCTTTAAAAATTCAGATTTGAATCACATTCAAACAACTTTTAAAATTCAGATTTGAATCACATTCAAACAATTTTTAAAATTCTGATTTGAATCATAATTTAATTGTGTGATAAAAAATACTAATTAAACACTTTAATTAGTCAAAGAATAGGCCTTAGATCATACAACAATTGCAGAATTAAAAGCCAAACCTTAAACAACCCATGGAAGCCAAACCATGCGCACCATTGATGGTATTTTTTCAAGTATGCCGCCAACTTGCTTTGCAACCAGCAATGAACTTTTGATCTCATGATCAAACATACAATTAAATCATATAATCAACAATCTAAATGGCAAATATAGTGGCTCTGATACCAATTGAAGGAACAGGCGTGAAAAACACAAGTTTATACCATTGAATTCAAAAATTTTCACCTAGGGTCACATGCATCATGCAAGATTTATTTTTATCTATTTGATTTCAATGATAAACAACATATTAAAACTCTTTTAATATGTTTTTGGATCTGTATTTGCCATTTAAGATTTTAAAATTAATCAGATTAATTTTAGAACCCTAGATTAAATCAAGAACGATTACACTAACCTCTTGATGAACTGCAGCGTGTCTGCGCCTTTGAGATTCGTCTTCAGGACACCAGATGTTGTTCCTCTAGCTTGTCCACACCAAGAACACCTATGGCAGCCCTTGAATAGCTTCTAAAGCTTTTTCTATTAATTAGAAAATCAAGTTCTGCCTTTTAAGAGATTAAAGATGTAAACAGGACACTAGAAACAATTTCTAGTGTTCTTAATTCAAGAGATTGATGGGTAATCTCTTTGAATTGATGACTGATGAAGAAGAAGAGAAGAAAACCCTCAAAGTGGCGTGACAAAGGAGTGTGGCTGCTGGTTGTGTTTTATTTTCTCATAACAACACTTAAATAGCTAGGTTAACACATTAAACCCTTGCCAAATGTCACCCTTTGATTAGCTCTAGGTTTAAGTGACCCAATCACATTGTGCCAAGTGTCAAACCTATATTTAATCTTGATTTTAATCATCTTCCATGATTAAAAAACATTTGGCAAGCTTATGTGTAATCCCATGTGTCACCATCTCATGGTGCCACGTGTCACACTGCAAAATGACCAAAATGCCCCTGTGTCTTAATTTTGAGTTCTCAACCCAAAATAATTATTTTTCTTCTTCTAATCAATTTATATCAAATATAAATTAATTAATTAATCTCTATTAATTAATTTCTCGTTAATTAAATTCATATTTAAACACTTTAAATATAAATTTAATTTATACTACACATCCAATAATCTAGATTTGGTTTCAAGTCATGCTAGGACTTTGCAATTTAATTGCAAACCAAACCTATTTAATTAATCAATTAAACTCTTTAATTAATTAATTAAATCATATTTAAATAGGTGATAACTTGTGTATGTGTGTGACTTACTAGGCTCATCACTAATTGGCAATGAGACATGATATCAACTCTTAATATCATTAGAACTCTTTCTTACCATAAATGATTTCTCTAAATCATTTTATGAACCTCATAGACCATGGTTAACACCTAGCATAGCATGCCATGGCCACCCAATTAGTAATAAGGTTTACCTTAAATGAACCTATAATCATATGTTACCATGCACTAGAATCTCTCTGTTACAAAATCCCAACTCAAGCTGGAGTCATGGTTTATGTCAAACTCCATTTGCTATGAATATTATGTTCTCTTTTAATTCCAGTTCTTGATTAAAAAGATTTTCTCATCAGAAACTCTTTTCGAATAAATCTATCTGTCTGCCAGGAACTTGAAACATCAAGAACAATTAAATGAACATAGGATTTTATCTCTATTTACTTAGAGGAACAGATTCCATCTTGATCAACACCTACCTCCATATATAACTAGTAGGAGCCAACAGATGCCCATATACCCATACACAGTACAAGTATGAAAGCAGTATCAAACTCAAACTACCTATATACAAGATAATTGTGCTATCTCAGGTCTAAAGATTATATGCACTGATATGATTTATGACAAAACATTGACAAGAGTAAACTCCATGTGCTTGTCATAAGTGTCACTGGTTCGGCCTACTTATCATGTATAAGTGCCTATCATGTTTGTTATATGGCATGAGACTCACCATTCCATCTTATTTATATCTCATATAAATAACTTGGGAACAAACATGAATACAATCTTTCTGGATAAGTCATGTCCTTATTATGAAGTATCCTTGATTGTGAACCTATTTATGATACTTTGTGCTAGAAATATTGTCACTCATATTCTTAACAACTTAAGAATAATATTTCTAACAAAATATCAATGGACCTTTTCTATTACACATAAATATATTATGTAAACGGAAAAGTGAAAATGCCTTTTATTAATAAAATATATACAAGATACATAATAAATGATATGCTCTAGGGCATACTACTAACAGATTTACAAGCAGGGTTTTACTGGCCACATTTATTTAAGGATGTAAGATCCTTTGTACTAACTTGTGATCAATGCCAAAGAACAGGTAACAGTTCAATAAGGAATGAAATGCCATTGTATGGTATACTTGAGATAAAATTATTTGATGTATGGGGAATAGACTTCATGGGACCATTTCCCTCTTCCCATGGAAACAAGTATATCCTGGTTAGAGTTGATTATGTGTCAAAATGGGTAGAAGCTATTGCAACCCCAACCAATGATGCAAAAGTGGTCACCAAGTTCCTTAAGAAAAACATCTTCACAAGATTTGGCACACCACGAGTGATAATCAGTGATGGAGGAAGCCACTTCTGCAACCAACAATTCAAAACACTACTGAAAAGGTATGGAGTGACTCACAAGGTGGCCACACCTTATCATCCTCAAACCAGTGGTCAAGTAGAAATATCAAACAGGGAACTAAAGCAAATTTTGGAGAAAACTTTAAACAGATCTAGGAAGGACTGGTGCATGAAGCTAGATGATGCACTCTAGGCATATCGCACTACATATAAAACCCCAATTGGCACAACTCCCTTCCGACTGGTTTATAGAAAATCATGCCATCTCCCTATTGAAATTAAGCATAAAGCCTATTGGGCAATTCTGGTACTAAACTTTGACCTCAATGCTGCTGGTGAAAAAAGGCTCTTAGAACTAAATGAGTTGGAAGAAATCCGACAAGATGCATACAAAAATGCCAAAATCTTTAAGGATAAAACCAAAAGATGGCATGACAGGCGCATAAAAAAGGAAAGAGATAAAAGAAGGAGATCTTGTCCTCTTATTCTACTCTAGATTGAAACTCTTTCCAGGGACGCTGAAATCAAAATGGTTTGGACCTTTCAAGATCACCCAAGTCTTCCTGCATGGAGCAGTAGAGGTATGGAGCGAAATCTCGGGTACATTCAAGGTCAATGGGCAGAGGCTGAAGCCTTACTTTTAGGGAGAACCTATAGAAATGGGAGTAAATTGCACTCTCAGTCCTCCTATTGACAGACCATAAACAAGCAAAGTCCAGCTAAAGACTACAAATAAGTGCTTTTTGGGAGGCAACCCAAAACTTTTCTGAACTTTTCTTCTTTTCTTTTTATTCAATATTAAATTTTTGTTTCGTACTCATTAGCATTTCATTTTGTAGGATTCTTGAAAAGGGGAATAGAGATCAAAAGAGGAAGGGAATCACCAAGTCAAAACCATAAAAGGGAAAATTGAACAAAACTGGGGAAGTAAATCTACTGCTAATCTTTGCATCCATTTCATGTGTTTGAATTATAAACTTTTCATTTGCCAAAGATTTGAGAAACTAGAAACTTACACGAGTCATGTACTGATAGTACACGCCCCGTGTGACTTTCTGGAAGTCTATAAATTTCATGCAATCTCAACCCTTCAGGAAGCAGAAAATTATACGGGTCCATGTACCAAATTACACGGATCGTGTAATGTCTTTAGTAGAAAAACTGAGAGACAGAAGGTTACACGGGGCTCCTTGAATTTTACATGGGCCATGCAACATATCCAGTAAAGAAATCCAAGAGACAGGAAGTTACACGAGTCCCATAGCTAATTTACACGGGCCGTGTACTACGACAGATTTTGAAAATTCCATGCAGAAATTTACACGGCCCTACAAGTCAGGACCCGTGTAGTGATACACGACCCATGTATCTCATTGCAGAATCGACTCCTAGGGCGCGAAATGCGCAAAACAAAGAGTCCTAACGGCTCTTTAAATACACCCCTAGCATTAAAACCCTTCATAAACACAAAACCCTTCATCTATTCCCTTCCTAGCATATAAAAACCTCTCAAATCTCATCTCTTTTTACCAAAATCATACTCTTCTCCTCCCTAAAAACACACCCATGGCTCCTGCAAAGAGATCTGTAAGAAGAATCGGCTCTTCTTCACGATAAAGAGGAGAATCCTCACCTTTTCCACCCCAGCCTCCAACACAACGCCCAAGAACGAGGGAAGCCACCCAACAACCATCTCAACAAGCCCCACCCCCACCACAACCATGGCCACAACCCGCTCCACAACCCGAAATCTCTATTCCTTGGGGATTTCGAGATGATGCCCACAAAGCAATGTGCACCCGACTTCATTCACGAAAAATATCCTCCACCAAATACATAGATTTTTCGCTTTTAGAGCAACTCGGGTTGCAAGAAGAAATCAATGGGCTACTTGACAGCATTGGGTGGACAAAGTTCACCCAACTCCAATTTTCGGCCTACAAAGACACAACGCTGGAATTTTTGGGCAGCTTCAAGGCTAACTTATGGCCCACCGATAGGGAAGACAGGGGCAGAATTGAGTTTCGCCTACTTGGTGTAGACCGGGTAATGAACATGGATGAGTTCAATGCCATCTTCAGCTTTGATAGTACTGGCCGCCAAGAAATCCCAAGGAACTACATGCTGTACAACAACATCAACTTTTGGGATTCCATTGCACCAAACACAGAGCCCTACAACTCCAGCAAATCCAAATCAACGGGCATCGCTAGTTCAGCATTGCGATACATGCATCAGTTTGCCGCCCACACCATAATGGGTTGTGGCGACAGCCTCGGTGTTGTCAACACCAGTGAGTTATTTTTCCTATGGTGCATGGTTATCGGGCAGCGGTGCAGCACTGGCTTTTTCCTATGCAACCATCTCCGACGCCTTTGCCATCAGCCTACCGAGCATATAGTGCTTGGAGGCCTTGTCACCACAATTGCCCTCCACTTCGGCTTTGTTCCAGGACATCACAGACTGCGCTTTGTTACTGGAACATCGAGAATTGATCAGACTATTTGCATATCCATGGGGATATGTAAGAAGGTGGGCAACAAATGCTACTTGGTGAACGCCGAAGGAAACACCATCCCTCAGAGAAACAAGGCAAGGGAGGGACTCGGTGAGGCTTCACAACCCCAAGAAGAAAGGTAAGAGCGGATGTTCGAAGAGTCCTCTGTCCGAGTGCCTCCATACACACCACTATCGACAGACCCAGTCCTTGCATACCTGCAGCGCATGGTAAACACAATATACAGCAGGATGCGAGCTATCGAGGACAGCCTCCAAGAAGCACATAACAAGCTGGACATTCTAATGGACAAACTAAATGAGAAGGATGAGGAGGAAGAGGAGTAAGGATCACCATCATCATCATCAGAGGCCTTTTAGAGTTAGGACTATAGGATATGATCTTTATTGTAATATCTTACATGCCTTAGTCCTAACTTAAAGCCATAAATCTCTTTTATTTGCTTTATGTTCAAAAATTTTACATGCTTAATAAATATTATGCTTCCTTAAAATTTTTGTACGCATCATCCAATCTTGCACATTATATTGACATCGAGGACAATGTCTGATTTGAGTTTGGTGGGGGGGGGGGGGGATACATTTTCACTTGCATATCATTACATACAAATCATTGCATTGTTTAAATCCAGCTACATTATTCTTGTGTATCAAATTTAGCTACATGAAAATTTTTGGATTGTAAATTGTGAAACTTAGCACTATAACCAAAAATTTTTGTAATCTAATAATTGGACTCCACGGGATAGAGGAATGAACGTATCTAGATGGGCAAAAAGGGATTCTAACATGTTGTTTGTGAAGAAGCTAATCTCTTTTGTGGAACTAGACTAGTTAAACCTCTTCATAACTATTAATTTATCACATTAAACTTGTAAAATTAGGAGAACAAATTTTGAAACACAAGCAAACTCAAAAATTGCCTCACTAGCTCTAGAACATGTCTCTTAGACCTATCAAGGCGAAATCCTAGCATATGCTCGATGAAGAGATGATTAAGGCATTCTTTGATATAACCTCACTAAGCTTTAGCCACCCCTAATTAAAATATATCCCTTGTAGCTAACTTGAAGCCTATATTTATCCCTTAGAATTTATTGCTTACCCATATTATTTACCTAGCCCCTAACCTAAACACCTATCATACCCTTTTGAGGAAGCAAAATGCATAAAGAAATGAAGAGAGGATGTGGAACTCAAGAAAGAATGCGAGTGTGCACTTGATTTAAATATATATATATATATATATATATATTGCCCTTCCAACCCAGCAAAAACAATGAGTTTGGGGGAGAGGACAAAAAAAAAAAGAAAAAAAAAAAGAAAAGAAGTCCCAAGATAAGTGTCATGGAAGCATGCTCGACAATATAAAAAGCCAAAAGCCCTTCCTTTCCCACACAAAATATGTAAAAAAATAAACTCAGTATACTTAGATTTTATGCATACATGCTATCCTCATATTTGCATTCCCTAAAATCCTTTCATTGACAGCCAAATCATTACCCCCTTAGCCCCATCACAACCTTTTTAAAGACCTTTTGATCTTTTGAAAAGCGCATGCTACATTAGTGGAGATAGAAAATTGAGATTTGTCTATGGAGTTAGAATTGAAAGATGAAAAATTAGGGGAGTTAGTGTCTCTTAATTCTATCCCAATAAAACAAGTTGTTTGTGGCTTATTAATAGTTTAGTATAGAGAAATAGTTAGTCGAAACACCATAAAACGAGGTGAAGATCCAAATAGGCAGCTGTTAGAACCCTTATGCCTTGAAAGAGGGAAATCGGTATGAAGGTTGGAGGAGTTCAATTCTATGCTTATTAAATTGATGGTTGTATTTCTAAGTATCCCCTGAAATATGCTTTAAACCAGAGTTTTGTTTTGCTTGAGGACAAGCAAAAGTTTGAGTTTGGGGGTGTTTGATACGCTTGAATTGTATAGATATTTTTAAGCGCATTTGTATTCTAAATCATAGCATTTAGAAAAGTATTTTTATGTATAATAGTTGATTTTGTTAGTTTTCATAAATTCTATTGCCAAGCCCTTAATTCCATGTTTTCTGCATTATTTCAGGTGTTTTGGTGAAGCCCCAAAGGATGGATGTGCAAAGGAAAGCTTGGAGAGGTAAAAAGACAAAGAATTGTTACTGATACAAAGTACACAGGTTGTGTAAACTAATCACTAGACCCATGTAACTCCCTGCCAAAAGAAAGCCAAGAGAATCGATGAAAAACACAAGTACACGAGTTATGTAAGTAGACCCGTGTAATCTGCAGGGACTTGTGTAAGTCTCTACCGGGCGCAAGCTTGAAGAACCTTATGGGAACAAAAGTACACAGCCCGTGTGATCATGCCCGTGTAGTTGGCATAGACCCGTGTAACTTTCTATGCAAAAATAAAACCGCGCGATTCTCCTCCAGCAAGTTACATGGCCCCACTCTGCGGGATCCGTGTAGTGACACACAGGCCTTGTACTATGCTACAGCCTATTTTCTGACTCGAATTCCCCTCCTGTTTTCTGGTTCAAACAAGACTCCTAAAGCCTTTCAGACTCAAAATGACCTAACCCTAGGGCAACTAATATAAATAGAAAAGAAAACACCAGGAAAGGGGGCAACCGTTGCCGGCAATGCTCTTGAAGGTTCTTTGTCGTGCTCTACATCAGTACCAAAAGAAGTCTTTCAACAAAAGCTCCACAAGATCCAAGCTGAAACTCTCTTTGGTTCCTTTGTTTCATCTCCTTTGACAGAATTTTATTATTTTATTTCTTTTACATAAAGCTCTTTTTATTATCTTCTACTTTTTATCATGACATTTGCTGAACTCACCCTGAGTGAGTAATTTTCTTATTCTAGATTTGGGAGAGTAGCTCTTGTAATTATTATTATGGATGAACACTGAGCTTTATTTATTGGAATTGAGATTTGTTTCTTGATTTAATTTCTCGTGATCATAATGCATGCTATGTGTTGGTACCCACTTAGTTATGATTATAGATGTTAATTGAAGGACTGAAAGGTGAAGATTAACATTAGAAAATTGAGATCTTAAACCTAGGAATTCTGACCTAGACATAGGCTGATACCTTTGTGGAACCTAAAAATTGGTCAAAGGTCTTAAAGGATTTTAATTGATTCTATCACCATGAAAGTAGGGTTTGAGTAAATTAGAATACACCCTAGATGCCTTGAGAGAGGATCTAGGATAGCTTAAGACTAATTTCCATCAAGGAAAATGATCCTCAATATAGTAAATAAACGAGATAACATCCCTAGTATGATTCAAGTATGAAATCTTATTTCCAGAATTGCTTCAAATAAATCATTTCGTTTTAAGTTAACAAACTTCATTCCCTAAGTATTCAATAGCCTAAACAGTCAAGATTTCTATATAGATTGGTACTTGCTAAACAAAATTCCTCATGGGAATGATACTCTACTTATCACTTTATTACTTGTTAGCGATCCATGCACTTGCGGTATTTGCAAAATAGCGAAACAAATACTCTCCCAAAACCTCCATTGCCGTTCCATACCCAAGCTTGCTCTGTCATGGTTTAAGCCACCATTTTTCAATCTTCCTTCACTAAAGTTGTTCTACACAACTTGGGCAACATTTTGGGAACAAGAAAGAAGAGTTTTGGTGGAGTTTTGAGGAAGTTCATAAGAGATAAGTATCCATTTCTTCATCCTTTCTTTGTTAAAGTTTGCGTTGGTGTTGTGGCGAGTTGATTTATGGAAGGAATTAAAGGGGTTTGATGAATATAGACAAAGCCTAAATTTGGCAGCCCTCATGTCCATGGGAGTTTGATTTATTTCTTCATGTATTTGGTGATTTGAGTTGTTGATTTAAGTGCTTAAATGTATAGGAGTTGATTACGATGTATATAATTTAAATTGTGAATTTGTGAATTGAAAATGGAAGCTTGATGTATTTGTGTAATTTGGGCAGCCTTATGGTGAAGTTGGAAGTGTTTAATTTCATAGAATGGTTTATTAAATTATGGTAGTAAAGGTGGCAGAATATGTATATAATTTAGTAGTGAATATATATGTAATTTTGTGGTGGAAGTCATATGTAATATTTTGGAGTGTTATGTGTATATATTGTTATAAATGGACTTTGTAATTTAGGATTGTATTTAGTGCATTAAAGGTCATTGTATTCTACCCAAATTGACTATAATATGAAGTGATAAATGAATTTGGTATGGTACTAAATCAGAATTGGGTAGAGAAGTGGACTTATAGCAAGGTAAATGTGCAATTGATAGATGTTTAAGCAATGTATTTAAGGACAGTATGCAAATGAGCCTATAACCCCTAAATGTATGACCCCAATTGGTATGAGGCCAATTGGAGGTGAAACTAGGCACAAAATGTGCCAACTTTTATATTGAAAGCCTATCAAAATTATGTCCGAAAAAGTGACACTAAAACTAACCTAATCTAGAATTACAAACTTGGTAACCCAGAAATTGACCATTTGAACATTAGTCAGTCTTTTGGCCATAACTTACTCAAAACAGGTCCAAATGACCTGAAATTTATACCGTTGGAAAGCTTAGACATAGGGCCACATCTTTTGTAGAGACTACAAAACCCAGAAATGACCATAAGCAAGTCAAAATGCTTGCACAATTCGGGTATAAAACTTGCCAGAATTGGAAATGACCTAAGTTAACAATAAAAAGGCAATTTGACCAGCAATAGTAAAATAACCATAGCTTGGTCCAGAAAACTTCAAATGACATGAAATTAGTGTCAAAATGTCACTAAGACATAAATCTACAATTTTTCTCTTTTGACCAGAACCTAAAAATCAAGGGAAACAAGACATTTAGCTAGAGTAATCTAGCATATAAAATCTAGAAAATGGCAATAAAATGCAATAAGCTTTAAAATGAAATTGGTAACATATACTAACACTCAAAGACTATAAAATGTGACAAATTGGGAACATTAAAATTGACTCACTTAGAGTGCATCAAAGGCCAACATTATAGGTTGACTAATAAAAGTAATAGTACTAATAAAATTTAATTATTTAACCTCATTATTAGAAACAATTTAAATGAGTACTGAAACACATTAAATTGTGTGTTTCAGTTAGCAAAGACTCAGGGAAGGGGAAAGAACCACTGAGTCAATTCCAAGAGGCTACTCATCAGAGGTTTGTGCAGAACAGTTATTTCTTTTGAATTTTCAATTGAAATAAATTATGACAATTTGTATGTTATTGCTTAAATTGTGGAAAATTTGTTTGAATGGAATTTGATGGATACTTATTGCTTGAAAAATATTGCAAATGGTTTGAAACCACAGCTATCATGTATATTTGATTGAATTCTTCGCTAGCCTGTCTAGTGGGACGAATTGGCTTTGAATTCCCTCTCTAGCTGAAGTGTTGAGGTGTGTATCAGTTGAGGACGAATTGGATGAATACTCATATAATTGCTAGTTAGCTATGTTATTCCTTATTAGCCATTGGCTTTTGGCATGAATTGGACTTTGGAATCATGATTAAGCTGTGTGTGTGATTTATTAGTATTTATTGAGACATTGTGAAATGGAATTTAATTCTTTATGACATTCTCTGTCTTTGGAAATTAACTATGGTTTGAAGTATCCACAGTTTATGTGATTTATAGTTTATGGTTTTAAATTGCATTTTCTTAATGTTGTGCACCACTGAGACATTGGCTCAGCGATAACTTTTTCATTGCTGTCGTAGGTAGACAAACAGATAAAGCAGCAGAGTAGGCTGCTTGTGCTACACTTTTGGGATTTTACCGGGTATATTGAGTATGCCACCTCCTTGTAATTTTTGTTGTAATGTATGTGAACTGTATATATATATTGTACTTGGTCTTGAGCAGTTGTAAACTAAAGTTGTAAATTATTTTGGCCTGTAAAAATGTTGTATTATACTT